>NC_023752.2:39472704-39704407 GCF_000499845.2 Phaseolus vulgaris | reverse complement strand
GGACGGTACATGAGTCTTATCCTTTCACCTCCAAGGTGTTTTCCTTCCTTATCTTTTTCATTACCTAAGGTTTCTATTTCAACACCATCTTGGTTAAAAAGTGTTAGGGATGATTTCATACCTCCTAATGGTTTTCACCATTTAAGAGGTCTTTTTCCAAAAGATATCATCATTCCCAAACAAATTTTTCCAACTTGGTCGATTTATAGAACCTCCTTTTCTGAACTCCCATTGTTTACAAATGATAAGTCATGTTTACATTTTTCTTCCACTTTTAATTGTAAAACTAAACTGACTTTGTTATATGCAGGGTTTCAGAATTCGTGGACGAATTCTCTCCAACTCGAGGAGTATGATGAGAATCAAATAAAGGAGGCTTTTATTAAGGGAGGAAGAGGACATCCACCCTCCCATTTGAAGTTCTTCCTTCTAGTCTTCTCAAAATTAAAAGAAGACATAAAATAAAGTAAGGATCAAGCCTAAAGCCAAAGAAGTCTACAAGCCGTCAAAGAATGGGCTTCAAATAAATATCTCTCTTTATAGTTTCTTTTATAAAATGTAGAATGCTTAAATATAGAGTTTTTAGGAAGGTGCTTAGAGGGAAACCTTAGATACCTCTTTTGTAAAAGCATCTTTAGACATTAGTTTAGAATTTTCTAGAAGGTGACTCTTCATGCTTCACTTTAGGTGCTAGAAGTGAGTAGCATGCAAGGGGCTTTTGGTTAGCTTGTTTTGTAAGCTTCATGACCAGCCCTTGCTCCTATAAAAGGAGGGCTTAGGTCCTTCATAATGCAGATTTGGAATTTGTAGTAAAGAAACTCTCCCAATTTGGTGATTGAGTGAGTGAGATTTGATTTCTCCTCTTCCTAGTCTCATCTTGAGAGCCTTGGTTCCCTCAAGTGGCGGCAATTCACACTTATCTTGGAGCAATCACACTTCAAGTGGCGTGTTCATCAACCAAGTTCTTCAACCACATAAGTCTTCTCTCTTTTCCATCTAGTTCTTCCATTTCCATGTGCATATGAACTCCAAAACAAGTGTAGTTTCTTTTATTCGGTTTATCTTCCTTTTCTTGCACTTTTGTTCGGTTCTTTTCAATTTCTTACTGTTTTAATTCAGTTCAGTAGCTCCTTTTCATGTTTTGTTTGGTTCAATTGCTTTCTTTAGAGTTTCAATCGGTTCATTTACTTTCTTGTTCAATTTAATCGGTTCAATTGGCAAGAAATGGGTCTTCCATGTGAGTTTGGTGTTTGGTGCAAGTTTTGGTGAGTTCTTGAAACATAGAACATTAATCCATTTCTATTAAAAGTGCCTATTCATTCTCCAACTCAAGTTGATTCCATAAAATGTCAAAGAATCATCTATATCTTGCTATTGGAATCACATCATCCAATAGCAAGATATAGATGATTCTTTGACATTTTATGGAATCAACTTGAGTTGGAGATTGAATAGGCACTTTTATAGAGATGGATAAATGTTCTATGTTTCAAGAACTCACCAAAACTTGCACCAAACACCAAACTCACATGGAATCCATTTCTTGCCAATTGAATCGATTAAATTGAACAAGAAAGTAAATGAACCGATTGAAACTCTAAAGAAAGCAATTGAACCGAACAAAACATGAAAAGAAGCTACTGAACCGAATTAAAACAGTGAGAAATTGAAAAGAACCGAACAAAAGTGTAAGAAAAGGAAGATGAACCAATTAAAAGAAACTACACTTGTTTTGGAGTTCATATGCACATGGAAATGGAAGAACTAGATGGAAAAGAGAGAAGACTTATGTGGTTGAAGAACTTGGTTGATGAACACGCCACTTGAAGTATGAATGCTCCAAGATAAGTGTGGGAAGCCGCCACTTGAGAGAACCAAGGCACTCAAGATAAGACAAGGTGTAGGAGAAGACAAAGTTCTCACAATTCTCTCTCAATTTGAGTAGAGTTTCTCTATTACAATTTCCAAATCTGCATTATGAAGGACCTAAGCCCTCCTTTTATAGGAGCAAGGGCTGGTCATGAAGCTTACAAAACAAGCTAACCAAAAGTCCTTTGCATGCTACTCACTTCTAGCACCTAAAGTGAAGCATGAAGAGTCACCTTCTAGAAAATTCTAAACTAATGCCTAAAGATGCTTTTACAAAAGAGGTATCTAAGGTTTCCCTCTAAGCACCTTCCTAAAAACTATATATTTAAACATTCTACATTTTATAAAAGAAACTATAAAGAGAGATATTTATTTGAAGCCCATTCTTTGACGGCTTGTAGACTTCTTTGGCTTTAGGCTTGATCCTTACTTTATTTTATGTCTTCTTTTAATTTTGAGAAGACTAGAAGGAAGAACTTCAAATGTGAGGGTGGATGTCCTCTTCCTCCCTTAATAAAAGCCTCCTTTATTTGATTCTCATCAATAGGTCGTGGTAAAACATGTTCCCTAACAGCGATAGGAGGAACTGAAGTTGTGCATAACAAAGATGACCGATCAAATGGGTGTTGCTCACTCGATGAAGAGGGTGTATAAGAAGAGGGGGTGGACGATGAAAGGAAGGAGGATGAAGGGGTGGAGGGATATGGAATACTTTTCTTACCGTTAGCTTTGGGGAAGGAGGATGAATATGGGATGTTTCCAAGCTCTACTGCTAGATGGCCATGCATCGATGTGGAAACTCCACGTTGTACATTGCCACATCTGAGCACCGAGCCATCTTTACCCCTAGTCCTGACCATTCCTGTTACAAAAAAAAATATATATATATCATCAATTTTGTAAGAGTGTCAATATTGATAATAACATGTTAGAAACAATTTATATATACATTAGTCATCCATTTTATCAAAGTCTGAATCTTCTTCCTCATTATCTGAGGTTGATTGGTTAAGATTTTCATCCTCTTCATCGTGTGATGGTTGGATATCATTGTCATCAACTACCTGCAGAATGGAGGTGTCAACTAAGGCTTCTACAAGTTCAATTGTTATAATTGGTAAGACATGTGACATTTCATCAACTTGATACGGTAATTCATTTGGTATATGGTCAACTTCGACATAACCTCGAGGTTTTGTTGCGATGACCACACACCACCCACGAAAGTTCTTACATATCTTTGGATAAGGGACATAGGAAACCTGTCTGGCTTTTTGGGACAGGATGAAGGGATCATAGGGAATGTATCTTCCACTCATTTTAATTTCTACAAGATTATATGTGGGATTAACTCTAGTCCCAACATCCATTCTAGGATCAAACCATTCACAATAGAAAATAGGAATCTTCTTAGTTATTCCAACATATTTCAATTCATAAATATGTTGGATTACGCCATAGAAGTCATCTTGTCCATTTTTTGTGACCCCTTTGACATGCACCCCAAAATTGATGGTCTTTTTGGCTTCACCCCATGTCTTTGTATGAAACTGATAACCATTAACAAAGTAAATGTTCCATTCTGTTGCACATGAATTTGGACCCCAAGCTAGTGCTTTCATGTTTTGGTCTAGTACCCCATTCCTTTCATCAACAACCTATACATTATTCACCATTGATATGAATTTGTGAAAAAGTAATGAAATATAAGCTTTTACAATAAGACATTACACTTACATAATTCTTGAACCATTCAGGAAAGTACTTGTGTATGATAGTGGAAGGTTCTTGGTTGTTGTTGGAGTAAACTTGTAAAAACAATCTTAAAAAACATGTCATTACCAATTGAATACAATCACTTATAACCAAAAAAAGATTTCAAATTAGAGAATATTTAACTTACTCCAGAATTGGTTTCACCTCATTGCAATTGATGAGAATATGAACATGCACAAAACGAAATTCATCATCACTCAAATAATAATGTTTGTTTGAACCACTAGGTCGTCCACATTTTTTCAATATTGAGAATGTTGATTCGTCATCCTCTTTTGAACTAACTCGAGGGTCATTTCTCAAAGTTGTGTTTGACAACAAACTATCTGATTCAAAATAATGAGAGCAAAAATATGTGACCTCCCTATGTAAGTAGAATGCACAAATTGAACCTTCGACCCTTGCCAAATTACCAACTGATCGCTTTGCATCTCTCATCATCCTAGAACAAAGAAGAATTACATGTTTATAATTGAATGGTTAACATTGAAAATAATTACATGTTTGTACCTTTCAAAAGGATACATTCATCGGTATTGAACTGGACCTCCAAGGATTGCTTCCATAGGAAGATGAATAACAAGGTGTTCCATTGAATCAAAAGAGTCTGGTGGGAAGATTCGTTCTAACTTACATAAGATGATGGATATATTTTCTTGCATTCGAACTAAATCATCCATCCTCAATGTATTTGAACATAAATCTCTAAAAGATCGACTTATTTCAGCAAGTGCAGTCCACACAAATTCAGGTAATGACCGAAATGCAATTGGGAGTAAACACTCCATGAAAACGTGACAATCATGCAAATTTCGTTTGTCAGGATTAGCACACCTTGCAATGTTAGAGGCATAACCATTCGACATCTTTAGCTCAATTATCCATTTGTAAATTTCTTTTGCATCATTGGTTGTGAACGTGTAATTAGCTTTTGGCTTTGTTAACTTCCCGTTTTGTTATTACACCAACTCCAAGTCTCCACGTAAACAATATTCAGCGACATCCATTCTTGCCTTTTCATTATCTTTGGTTTTACCCTTAACATCCATGACAGTGTTAAAGACATTTTCGAAAAAGTTCTTTTCTATGTGCATCACATCAAGGTTATGTCTTAACAAATTGTATTTCCAATATGGAAGATCCCAGAATATGGATCTTTTTGTCCAATTATGATATTGTCCATAGCCATGCACTGTTTCAAATGGACCATCAATTACACTCGAAAAGTCACAAAGAAACTCCCATAATTGCTCCTCATTCAACAAATAAGCTGGATCATCCAGTTCAACTTTGTTTTTGAGGAACCTCTTATGAATTCTCCTGAATTCTCATGAATCGCCGATAACAGTCAAACCAAGAACTTTTTCCCTCGTGTTTCAATGTGAAAGCTTTTGTGTCCTTCATACAATAAGGACATGCTAACTTACCTTTAGTTCCCCATCCAGACAACATGTCATATGCTAGAAAATCATTGATTGTCCACATCAAGCAAGCTTGCATGAGAAAGTTCTCTTTACTAGAGATATTGTAGGTTAAAACGCCCTCATTCCACAATTGTTGGAGCTCAGCAATAAAAGGTTGCAAGTACACATCAATTTTTTTGGTTGGGTTACTTGGACCAGGTATAATAGAAGTTAGAAACATGTATGGTTTAGTCATACACATTTCAGGGGGTAGGTTATAAGGAGTCACAAATACAGGCCAACAAGAATACGAAGATGTTGAAGCTTGGATGTAAGGAGTGAACCCATCTGAACATAAACCTAATCTTACATGACGTGGGTCAGCAACAAAATCTGGGTATACCCTATCAAAGTGTTTCCAGGCTTTCCCATCACATGGATGTCTCAATAGACCATCATCATTTTTATTTTCAAAATGCCATCTCATTTGGCTTGTAGATTCCATTGATGTATACAGTCTTTGTAATCTTGGTATGATTGGCAAATAAAACATTCTTTTGATTGGCACATTTGTGTATCTTCTCTTTTGACCCTTCAGAGGAAAATACCTTGGAAGACCACAAAATTTGCTTTCAGTTAACTCAATGTCATCCTTGTAATATAACATGCATCCTGCTTCACAACAATCAATCTTTCCAGCCTTCAACCAAAGAGTAGACACAACTCTTTTTGCCTCATAGTAATTCTTCGGTAGGAAATTTTGTTTTGGAACTACATCATTTAACATTTTTATGAAATCTAAACACTTCTCGGGAGCATGCCAATTGGTTCTAGCAGCCAGAAGCCGAATGGCTATTGATAATCTTGACTCGGTTGCTCCATCATAAATGGGTTCGTTTGCACATGCTAACATATCATAAAACTTCTATGTCTCTGCATTAGGGGATCTTCAAACATTTTGTCATTGTCCAAGTTCTGATAAGAAGTTGTTATATTTGCTACATGCATATATGCATCATTCACCATATCGTTTAATAACTCAAACCGATCAACACTGCTTTGACCATGGCTGCTTGAAGCATCAGGTAAGTTATCCTCATTTGCCTAAGTCTCCTTGAAGGATCAATCATGTCATACATCCAGCCTCAATCCATTATTCTGCATGTTCATTACCAAATGTATCATGACCCAACAACACACCCTTCCAAAGTCCAATTAAAAATCATTAACTCCCCTTTGAACTGAAATCGGGACATATGCATAAAACATCATTTATCTACCTACAAAACATTTAAACATTTTCAAGGCTCTTCCTAACCTAGGTGGTCACACTAACCTAAAGACCACCTAACAAAAGAAGTATGCAGAATAACATTTCCATTATTAATTTCTTTTTTTTTAAATAGGTCTCTAATTAAAATTTATAAATAAATCATAACCATAAAAAACATTTAAACCACATATTATACACAATAACAAAAATAACATAATTAAAAATACAAGTGCAAATAAATGAATTCATAAAAAATTTGAAATGACCATAAATAAATAAATAAAATAAAATAATCGATACATTATGCATTATTTTTTACATTATAATTCAATTTTTACAATAAATATTAAAACTTTGAATAGATTAATATTACATAAATATTCATTCCAATGGTTAAACTTCTCACGTCAATGATATTTAATATTTACAAACTAAGAATAAAACAAAAGCAATGAGAGAGAAAAAGAGATAAAAACTAAAAAAAAATCAATCCAAACTCCCAAAACCTCAGTCCTCACTATCTCTCTCCAACACCATCTTTCTTTTTATTCTTTACATTTCTCCATCCAATAATGAGTGGTACTGCTTTATCATACACGACTATTATAATACATATTTTAATTAATTTTTTAATTATTCTTATTTACTATGTATTCACCTTTTCAATAGACACTATTAAAGAATAACTTCACTTCTCAAATAAAAATTTATCTTTAAAAACTTCTTAATATCAAATATATTAGATAATGAAGAATATAATTTTTTTCCAAAAAAAATATTTTGGCTTCCACCATCAAAGAATAACTAATCTTTTGAGAGCAGACAAATTAGCCTTTAAATTCAATTATAAAAAATATAGACAAGAAATATTGAAAGTCAGGTATTAAATTAATAAACTAATGATAAGATATAATAATAATAATAATAATAATAATAATAATAATAATAATAATAATAATAATAATTGATCCTGCCGCCAACTCCAACGTGGAGGAATTGCTTTGTCGCTTCCTTACCCCGCCTATGGTAACTGTGCTATATGCAAGAATACTCTTAGAACCTTCTCCGGGAACTTCAAACGCAACCTGCAAAACACACAGACGGCGCCTCTAGCGGCCATTTGCACTCCGACGCTCAAGTTAGGTCACAGAACCACCAACAAAAATAATGTGTATCTGAATCTCTCTCTGATTCTCTTTTTATTCTCTCTGTGTCTGTGCTTAACAGAATTCTGTTCTGTTACGCTATTCTCTGCGTGTGTCAGAATTCTGTTATGCTTTTGTGCGAAAACGTATCACAATCAGTAAAGACGTGGGTATCTGTGTTTTCTGTGTGTACCTTTCACGACGCGGAGTGCACCTTTATCTTGGCCACGCCCCTCTCAGATGGTGACACGTGGAGGCATGCAACTCACATCTAAGCGCACACGTGCCACTACCTGAAGGGCTCTAGCGCATCTCTTTGTGCGCCTAAGTTATTCCTTTGCGGAGTAACTTAGCGCGTTTCTTCCATCTGGGTGAATCGCACACTCCCAGGAGAACGCTAGTTGTGGCTGGACTAGGCACACTCACCAAGCATTGCTCTCTGCATACACGATTTCCCCTTCACGAAATCATGCACGTAATGGGTTGAGAGAGTCACCAATCACTGACTGGGTTACTAACTCCCTCCGACCACTCTTGTGCACGATTCTACCGGCGAGGAGCTCCTCTTTCTCTGAGGTATGATCATGCGAGGTCCATGCGTAACGCTCTCGCTGGGAATCTCAGTCCCAGTTTAACTGCGTGTAACACGAAACCCCGATGACCATGCACCCGATGACTGATCGGTGCTCTATTGCTTCTCGCGTTCTCCCCCCGGGTGTTTATCTTGGAACTGATCTGTCGGTGGCCACTCGGTTACTGACCACCGATCACCATATCGGGTGATCTCCTCCCTGATTTCTCTGACACCCGATCCACGTGTCACCCTGCGGGTGGTCCACGTGGTTATCTTCTGCTGACGTCATCGACTACCGATGACCGACCGGATCACAAGCCCCCTAGTCTCGAGCTGTGAACTCGTTCTCAGCGAAGAGACTAAGTGATCGCGCTCTCGGTCCACGTGGCAAGTGGGGCCACCTCACGTGTTGCCTTTTGACGTTATGACTTCCTCGCTTAATCTCGCGACACGTGGACGCATCGACGGCCAGCGTGGAGTGTCGCTAACGCTTCCCTTATTCAAATAGGCGCGCACTTACACTGTTTCATCATCTTCTCCAATACACCAACTCTCAGACACTTCGAATCTCCTTTCTGCGCGCCCAACTTTCTTCGAGCTTTCTACCTCAAGACCTTCCGCGATCATCTAAAGGTATGACTTTTCTTCTTCCTTGATCCCTTTAGGTTCTTTTCACCGATTGCATTCATCTCTTTCACTACCATGCATTCATCTTCTCTGTTTTTCTTCTTCTCAACCCGCGCTAGGGTTTTTTGCGTTTCTCACTTCGCTTTCTACTTCTCCTTCTTCCTCTTCTTCGCCTAGACCCTTCTTTCTTCTTCCCTTCCTCTGTTTTTCACCGAACCATTCATCATTCCCTCTTCTTCCGGTCATCTGACCTTTTGCTTTCCTCCATTGCAGTTATCTCGCAATGGCTCGCTTGAAGCAAACTGCTCGCATCGTTGCCTCATCCTCCGGTGCACAGCCTTCAGCAAGTGCACCAGCGTCACCTCCACCTGATGCAGCTCCCTATCAGGACTACGCCAGGGTCTACGACTGGGCTCCCCTGGCATTGCTGGCCGAAACTTCCACTCAACTACCTAAAGGCCACCTCAAGACCCTTCTGAGCAACGACCCTGATGAGCCCTCCTGCGCCATCGACAGGGAGAACGATTTCAACGTTCGTATACGCATTCCTCCTCGAGGGATGCCAATCTGTGTGGACGATAGGGCTACCAATGCCACTTCACCTTCATATACTCCGCCATCTTCAAAAGGTTGAAGCTGCGCTTGCCCTTCACCTTCTTTGAGAAGGAGCTGATGATGGAGCTGAACGTAGCCCCTTGCCAACTCCACCCGAATGCCTGGGCTTTCATACGGGCATTCGAGATCCTCTGCAACTACTTTGGGCATAACGCCTCAGTAGACGTCTTCCTACATTTCTTCGAGGCGAAGAACTCTGGGGATAGGTCTTAGGTCAGCCTGAATGGAGTTGTTGGACGAGTGATCTTGGGCCTGTACCAGCAATCGTTCAAAGATTGGAAGGGCAGGTTCTACATGATCTCTGCTACTCAGCAAAGCCCAACGCTGCTCGAGGGGTTTCCCCTTTATTGGGTTCCTGGAGTCGAGTTTAAGAAACCCCAGGGCCTTGAAGCCATGGCTCCCTACGAGCGCGAGCTGTGTAGGTTGCTCCTAGGGGCAAAATATAACTCGGCCCTTCTCATCAAACACGAGTTTGATGTGGTGTCTCTGAAGAAGTACATAGGTAGGCTCTTCTTCTTGCACCTCTTAGAATACTTGCACACTCTCATGCATACTTGCATAACATTTTATCCACTTGCATAATTATGCCATCTAACTCTTCTTTTTACCCTTGATGTAGACATGACTTCAGGGAAAGATAGGAGGAGGGCATTACTGGAGCTTGCCCGGACTAGGGGAGCTAAGGGGACTGGTTCTTCCTCCTCTACCACCGAGCCCATCGCAGCTCCCCCTCTCTCGGTCGCGCCAGCTGAAGGCCCTGAGCCAGAGAAGAAAAGAAGAAGGCTAGTAAAGGCCTTTCCCGCAACTGTGGCGGTCGCTGCTGATCCTACCCCCTCAACCGAGGAGGAGAGTTCTGGCTCTCCTCTCATACATCGCAAGAGGAAACGCCAAGAGGTTGGGGGGGCTTCGTCTCTTAGGCCTGAGGAAAATGAAGTGGTACAGATCGAGGAGGGTTCATCCCCCACCTCCTCCTACTCAACCTGCCTCAGCACCAACTTTCTCTCCCTCCCCTCAGCGCCTACCATCTCCGACGCCTCAACCTCTGTCTCCAGCATCCCTTCCACCTCCACCCCCAGCGGGCCAAGCTACTGGTCAACCCACTCCACCTGCTGGGAGTGATTCTGCCCACTCGGGGGGTTTCTCAAGACTTCCTGCATCACCACCACCACCAACCTCTGCTGCTATTGCTGAAGGTGGTGAGGCCAGCTCGCAGCCAAGCAGCTCTGGCACTAGCAATGAAAATTTCAGTCGGGTCATTGCCTTGGTTCGACATTTCATACGCAGTCGGGAGCTTCTCGAGTGGAGTGGGCAGGAGGTGGACATGCACTTGGCCAAGCAGATAGTGCTTTCCCTAGAGTTTTTCACCCAGCACCGCAAGCAACTAGTCCTGGAGAAGAGGATCAAGGAGCTTGAGCACGACAAGGAGTCACTGCAGAGTGACTTTGAGGCTGCCCAAGGGTCCGTAGACCTGATGAGGGATATGGTGGAAAAGTCCAGGAAAGAGTACCTATCGCAGGTCCAAGAGACCATCAAGACTGAGATCTTGATGGGGCAAGCTGTCAACGCTCTGGACAGTGAAGTGGTGGAGCTGAGGAGCAAGGTAATTAACTTGGAGGCTGAGACTTCCTCCCTACGCCAACTGAACTCACAACTAGCGGGGGATCTCAAGTCTACCAAGGAGGAGGCCACTGAAGGGGGGAAGAAACTTGAGAAGGCAATGGACGAGCTTTCTGCGGTGAAGGTCGAGCTTGTCGAAGCAAAGGGCAAACTGGGAGAAGCTGCCTCTTCCATTGCTTCCCTCACCATTGAGAAGAACGCCTTGGAGACTTCAAAGCAAAAGCTCGAAGCTGACAACGCCGAACTTATGAACGTGGGTGCTAACGCCCTTGCTGATGGGTTCGAGTTGGCCTTCGAGCAGATTCGTTGCATTCTTCCTGACGTGGACCACTCACAGTTCAGCATCTACCACGAAGTGGTAGATGGCAAGCTCATTCCTCCTTCTTAAGTTTTCTTCTTGTAATTTCATATTTCTGCACAATTCCTGTACTTGAAATTTGTATAGACCTTGGTGGGAATATATACTTGCTTCAGCTATATGTTTCTTCTCTCGTATCTTCTTAAGCTTCCTCTTTCTTTTTGCACACGACTAACTGTTAACTAGCTTAGGTTTAGCGCGGTCTGTACTCTTTGATCTTGGCCACTACCTTGATCACGGCTAACAACTCCCTTAGCTTTGTCTTTAACAGTTCTTATGCATAGCTTCGTACTAGATGACTGACTAAGCATAGTCTGTCTGCTTCGGCTTGTTGTGTAAGAACTTGTTTGGAAAAGCTTCCTCCAACAAGGCACTACCCACTAGCATATCCACCGACAACTCATCAGTCATCGTTCTTCGGTCTTCACCTTGCTTCTCTGTTGCTCTAGCGCTAAGTGCATAGAGGACTTTGACATCGATCGTCAGAGGTGATGCCTTGTTTTTGGGGAAGAAGAGTGTTTCTCGATAGCCCCTCTTATCTTCCCCAAGGTCATCAACCTTGAGCGGATCGGGTCGTTCTTTCCCTTCCTCACTCCTGGGGTGAGAAGGGTTTAAACTAAGGGTTTTACTGGGCCAATATTGGTATATGCCAAGTGGGTAAGGACGTTTGTCGAAATCCTTCCTTTCCCACTCTTGGTCTTACTAGCACCTCTGGCTTTTCGAACCCTAGTCGCCTGCACTCACACCTGGGGTGAGGAAGACTTAGATTAGCGCCCATATTCGCGCCTAGGGCGAATAAGGCCTAACCGATCACCTGCACTCGTGCTTGGGGCGAGGAGGATTTTAACTTGAAAACTCTCGCACACTTGATATGCTGATAATCTTTTCATTAGGTGGCCTCGTTAAAAACCCTCCTTAGGGAAAAGAGTGCCCCCTTATCTGTTCAATTGTTTTCAGTATATACACTGAGTGTGTCTTTAGCGCGAGAACGCAACTACTTTACAACTTAACTGGAATAAAATTTCAAGTGGGTGGCGTTCCACGTTCTGGGGATTGCTCCTCCCTCCAGAGTTTCCAGCCGATAAGCTCCATTCTCCAATGCCTCAACCACTCTGTATGGGCCTGTCCACTTTGGAGACAATTTGTTTTCCATCTCGTTCTGATGCGCCTTTCTCATCACCAGATCACCTTCCTGGAAGCGCCTGAGCCTCACCTTGGAGTTGTGCCTCCGTTCTACTCTTCTCTTAACGGCTTCAGCACTAACTCTGGCTTCTTCTCGCACTTCGTCCAGTAGGTCGAGATTCATCTTTCACTCTTCGTTGGATTCTTCGGCAATGAAATTCAAAAACCTGGGGGAGCTCTCTTGTATCTCCACGGGAATCATGGCATCTGTCCCGTAGACAAGGCTAAAGGGTGTCTCATGGGTGCTGGACTGTGGAGTGGTATGGTAGGACCATACGATTCTGGGGACCTCCTCTGCCCATTTTCCTTTAGCTTTCTCTAGTCTTCGCTTCAGCCCCCTGAGCAGTACTCGGTTGGCTGACTCCACCTGCCCATTGGTTTATGGGTGTTCCACCGAGGCGAAAACCTGTTGTATCTTTAACTCCTCGCACATCTTCCTTAGCTGATGACTTGTGAACTGGGTGCCATTGTCGGAGACCAGCCTCTTGGGTACTCCGAAACGACAGACAATATTCTTCTAGACAAAGTGCTTGACTTTCTGTGCGGTGATGTGCGCAACTGGTTCTGCCTCCACCCACTTGGTGAAATACTCGATGGCCACGATGAGGAACTTCATCTGCCTTATCGCCAGGGGAAAAGGTCCCAGGATGTCGATTCCCCATGTGTGAAATGGCACGGGCTATGGATGGACTTCAACTCCTCGGGAGGTGCCTTATGCCAATCTGCGTGAAGTTGACACTGTTTGCAACGTTGAGCATACCTCACGCAGTCTTCCTTCAGCGTTGGGCAGTAGTACCCCGCGCGGAGGATCCTACTTTCCAAAGCGCGACCACCTACATGACTTCCGCACACCCCCTCGTGTAGCTCTGACATAAGCCTAGTGCATTGCTCGCCATACACGCAGATCTGCACAGGATGAGAAAACCCAAATCTAAACAGGTTCTCGTCAATCAAAGTAAACTTACTCGAGCTTCTCTTTATTCTTTTTGCCTCTGTCGGGTCCAGTGGGAGTACACCATCTTCTAAGTACAACTGGTACGGTGTTATCCACGTGTCGGGCTCCCTAACAGCGCAGACTTCCATCGCCTCATCGGTCTTTGCCAGTCGCGCTCTAACCCTCGGCGCTTTCAACGTCTCCTGAGTAAGCGAACGATGACCGATCCCCAGACGCTCCATCGATTTGTACACTTGAAGTACCTGGTTGTCTGACACAAATGCTCGCGGTACCTTCAAGGTCTCCTGAATGACGGTCCTCTGTTTTCCCCCCTTGCCTGAGCTGGCCAGCTTGGCAAGTAGGTCTGCTCTGGCATTTTGCTCTCTCGGCACATGAACTAGTTCAAACTCGGTGAAGGACGTCTTCAGGAGCTGTACGTATTCCAGGTAAGCTGCCATCTGGGATCTTTCGCCTGGAACTCCCCTGTAACTTGCCCGGTGACTAGCAAAGAGTCACTCTTAGCAACCAGACTTCTTGCTCCCATTTCTCTTGCTAGCAACATTCTTTGCGATCAGGGCTTCATACTCCGCCTGATTGTTGCTAGCCTTGAAGGCAAAACGGAGGGACTGCTCGATCAACACTCCGTTCGGGCCATCCAAAATGACCCCAGCGCCGCTCCCCTGTTGATTGGAAGAGCCATCCACTGATAATACCCATCGGAAGTCTAAACCTTCTGAAGGTGTCGCGACCGACAACAGCTCGACCACAAAGTCGGCGAACACCTGCCCCTTTATCGGTCCTCGGGGCTCGTACTGAATGTCGAATTCTGACAATTCCACCGCCCATTTGACCATCCTTCCCGCTACGTCTGGCTTCTTTAGCACCTTTTGAATGGGCAAATCTGTCATTACCACTACTGTGAAGCTGTGGAAATAATGTCTGAGTCTTCTTGCTGAAAATACTACCATCGGGGCAGCCTTCTCGAGGGCTTGGTACCTTGTTTCAGGGCCTTGCAGTACCTTACTCACAAAGTACACAGGCTTCTGAACCTGATCTTGCTCTTGTACCAGGACTGAACTGACTGCTCTCTCTGTCACAGCAAAGTATAGACGAAGAGGGGTGCCAACTTGTGGTTTTCGCAAGACCGGTGGGCTTGCCAGGTACTCCTTCAACTTGATGAAGGCCTCATCGCACTCCTGTGTCCAAAGGAATCTGCTGTTGCGCTTAAGACACTGGAAGTACGGATGACCTTTCTCCCCTCCAGCGGACATAAACCGAGATAATGCTGCCAATCGACCGGTGAGTTGTTGCACCTCATTCACCGTCGTTGGACTCCTCATTGCCACGATTGTTGCGCACTTCTCTGGATTAGCTTCGATTTCACGCTCTGTCAGGAGGAAACCCAAGAACTTCCCTGCCTCCACGCCAAAAATACATTTCTCAGGGTTGAGCTTCAACCTGTACCTGGCGAGGGTGGTGAATAATTCCTCCAGATCGGCCACATGATGCTCCTTCTCTCGGGATGTGACCACCATGTCATCTACATATGCATGCACGTTCCTTCCAAGCATGGGCGAGAGCACCCTATCCATAAGTCGCTGGTAGGTAGCCCCCGCATTCTTCAGCCCGAACGACATTACCTTGTAGCAGTAGCAAGACCATTCAGTCATGAATGCAGTCTTGCATTCATCCCTGGGGTGCATTCTGATCTGGTTGTATCCTGAGAATGCATCCAAGAAGCTGAGTAGCTTCCCCCGTGATGCGCTATCCACTAGAGCGTCTATACTGGGTAGAGGGTAGGAATCTTTGGGGCATGCCTTGTTGAGGTCAGTGAAGTCCACGCACATCCTCCAATTGCCGTTTGGCTTCTGAACCAGTACCACGTTCGCTAGCCACTCAGGGTACTGGATCTCCCTGATGTGCCCTGCGGCAAGGAGCTTTTGCGCTTCGTCGTGGATCACTTTCCTCTTCTCTTTGTTGAATTTCCTTCGCCTCTGACGCACAGGTCGGACTTTAGGATCCATCGACAGGCGATGGCAAAGGAAGTTAGGGTCGATTCCTGGCATGTCGGATGCTGACCATGCGAACGCGCCCATGTGCTTCTCAATCACCCCGGCGATCAGCCCTCGTTCTTCTTCGCCGAGCGATCCTCCCAACTTGAACTTTTTCCCCCTTATATCTACTTCTACCCACCCCTCAGCTGGGTAGGGTCTTCTCTCACTGGCGATGACCGCCCTCGCGATCCCTGACTCGCGAGGAGTGATCATGCCCTCTTCCTCTGCTTCCACCTGAGCTACCTGGGAGCCCCCCAGCGTAGCAGCCTCCATCTCCCGATCGCCATGCGTTCCCCTAACCACCAATCGCTCTTCGAGCACACCTGGTGGTGGTGTTGAGGTGACATGGCATATGCTCCTTTTTTGCCTGAGGCTGTTCACATAACAGCGTCTAGCCTCAGCCTGATCTAACTTGATGGTTATTACGGTCCCCTCCATCGACGACAGCTTCAACTTCATGTGCCTCGTCGATGGCACTGCACCCAACCTATTTAGTGTTGGCCTTCCCAGCAAGATGTTGTACGCAGAAGGGGCGTTCACCACCAAGTACCTTATCTTTTCGGTGCGGGCTGTTGTTCCATCGGTGAACGTCGTCCTCAGCTCAATGTACCCCCGCACCTCTACCTGATCCCTTGCGAAGCCGTAAAGACATCCGGTATATGGCCTTAGTTGATCGGGGGACAGCTGCAACTTGTTGAACGTCGGCCAGAACATGACGTCTGCCGAGCTCCCTTGGTCTACGAGCACTCTGTGCACTCGCCTTCCTGCTGTGATGAGGGAGATGACCACAGGATCGTTGTCGTGCGGTACAACGTCCCGTAGATCAGCTTTCTTGAAAGTGATATCTACCTCGGGGAAATGGCCCTCGTCCACCGAGTCCACGGCCATAACCGATCGAGCATACCTTCTTCTTTGTGATGCGGTGCATCCCCCACCGGAGAAGCCTCCCGCAATCGTTTGCACCTCCCCGTGCACAGGGATTTCATGCTGCTGTTCTCCTGCCTAGGCCCCCGATGCGCGATCACCCTGCGCCTGCCGCAGGTAATCTGCCAGGAACCCAGACTTTACCAACTTCGCCAGCTGGTGTCCCAACGCCAAGCAGGAGTGGAGTGTGTGGCCAAAGGCTTGGTGAAACTCACACCACTCGTTCTTTTTCCTCCCAAGTACCTTATCTGTCTTCTCTGGTACTCGGAGTCTTGCGGCTATGGCAGGAAGGGCGATCAGATCCGCCAACCCTACCATGAAATCCTATCTTGGGGGTGCATTATTCTCCCTTGCACGCCCCCTGCCCTGGTCCTTCCTGGGTGCATAAGGACGAGGTTTCCCCTGCACCTTCTTTCCCTCCTTTGCCTCATGCACCCTCGTGTGCTACTGTTGCTTCCCCTGTCCTCCACGCGGCTTCAGTGGTGCAGCACTTCCTCTTTTCTCAGAAACCTCTATCTCTGCCACTATGTGCGCCATTGCGCGTCGCCAGATCTCCGCAAAGGTGCTGGGATGGCTTCTGATGAGCGACTCACTGAAGGGACCAGGCAACACTCCCTTCTTAAACGCATGCACCAGCATATCCTCGTCCTTGCTGGGCAATCTAACCACTTGTGCTCCGAAGCGGTTGAGGTAGTCCTTCAGCGACTCACCTTGATATTGGCGTACATCGAACAGATCGTACGACACCACTGAAGGTGCTCTGTTAACGATGTACTGCTTAGTGAAAAGCTTCGAAAACTGTGGAAGGACGTGATATGACCCTCTGGCAGACTCACGAACCATTCCATGGCGATTCCACTCAGTTTACTCATGAACATCTTGCAATACACGGCATCTGAGCCCCCAGACAGCATCATCTGAGTGTGGAACGTCGTCAGATGCGCTTCTGGATCTTCTACCCCCGTGAACGACGCCTTCACTCCCACTAAGTTGGGAGGTACCACGGTTTGCATGATTTCAGGGGAGAATGGCATAGGGAACGCTCTCGGAGGCGATGGTGGCATCGCCATCCCTTCTCCAACTGCGCGTTCCTTCTGCGTCTGTAACGTCCTTCTCAGCTCCTCATTAACGCAATTCAGCTCATCGTTCCTACTCTGCGATGCAGCCAACTCCGCCTGCATCTTCTCTTGTTCAGCTATCGACGCTGCGACATTGTCCTGCAGCGCACGCATCATCTCCAAGACCTGCGCCATTGTCACAGCTCCTTCCTCAGCAGATGGCGCATGTGATGTTTGTCTTGTTCTCCTCATTTTCTCAGCAAAAACTCAGCAAAGACTTTGAGAAACTCCAGAAACTTTGGTGTGGATAGGACCACGATTCACACGGGCCCCACGGTAGGCGCCAAATGATCCTGCCGCGAACTCCAACGTGGAGGAATTGCTTTGTCGCTTCCTTACCCCGCCTATGGCAACTGTGCTATCTGCAAGAATGCTCTTAGAACCTTCTCCGGGAACTTCAAACGCAACCTGCAAAACACACAGACGGCGCCTCTAGCGGCTGTTTGCACTCCGACGCTCAAGTTAGGTCACAGAACCACCAACAAAAATAATGTGTATCTGAATCTCTCTCTGATTCTCTTTTTATTCTCTCTGTGTCTGTGCTTAACAGAATTCTGTTACGCTATTCTCTGCGTGTGTCAGAATTCTGTTATGCTTTTGTGCGAAAACGTACCACAATCAGTAAAGACGTGGGTGTCTGTGTTTTCTGTGTGTACCTTTCACGACGCGGAGTGCACCTTTATCTTGGCCGCGCCCCTCTCAGATGGTGACACGTGGAGGCATGCAACTCACATCTAACTGCACACGTGCCACTACCTGAAGGGCTCTAGCGCATCTCTTTGTGCGCCTAAGTTATTCCCTTGCGGAGTAACTTAGCGCGTTTCTTCCATCTGGGTGAATCACACACTCCCAGGAGAACGCCAGTTGTAGCTGGACTAGGCACACTCACCAAGCATTGCTCTCTGCATACATGACTATAAAAAATATATACAAGAAATATTGAAAGTCAGGTATTAAATTAATAAACTAATGATAAGATATAATAATAATAATAATAAGATGCAATAATAATAACCAATCAATAAGTCAACAAAGTTAACCATTAATTATTTGTTATTTAAAAAATATTTTTATTTATTTATTATTTGTAAAATTTAATTACACATTGTATGATCAATTTATGTGATTGTTGTGATAGAGAGAGTCTCAATCTCTTAGAAGCAACAATTTATGGAAATTAAAAAAAAAAAAACATAATGAAACTATATAAAAATGAGGAGAAAAGATTTTATTTTAATTTAATTTCCTTTTTTTCATTTTCTCCTCCCACACAACACACAATAAAAAGGGAAAATCTATAAATAAAGGTAGGTTTTACATACAGGTTTGAGTGTTGTCTCCCCAGACAATGGCTGATCCTGTCGCCAACTCTAGCGTGGAGGAATTGCTTTGTCGCTTCCTTACCCCGCCTATGCAACTGTGCTATCTGCAAGAATGCTCTTAGAACCTTCTCCGGGAACTTCAAGCGCAACCTGCAAAACACACAGACGGCGCCTCTAGCGGCCGTTTGCACTCCGACGCTCAAGTTAGGTCACAGAATCACCTACAAAAAAAAATGTATATCTAAATCTCTCTCTGATTCTCTTTTTATTCTCTCTGTGTCTGTGCTTAACAGAATTCTGTTACGCTATTCTCTGCGTGTGTCAGAATTCTGTTATGCTTTTGTGCGAAAACGTACCACAATCAGTAAAGACGTGTCTGTGTTTTCTGTGTGTACCTTTCACGACGCGGAGTGCACCTTTATCTTGGCCGCGCCCCTCTCAGATGGTGACACGTGGAGGCATGCAAGATGAGAATCAAATAAAGGAGGCTTTTATTAATGGAGGAAGAGGACATCCACCCTCACATTTGAAGTTCTTCCTTCTAGTCTTCTCAAAATTAAAAGAAGAAATAAAATAAAGATGAGGCCCAAGCCCAAAGCCCAAGCCCAAGCCCAAGAAGGCCAAAGCCCAAAGAGCCCAAGTCCATCCCACGAGGGGCAAGGCCAAGCTTTGAAATACTCTTGTATAGTTTTAGGAGGTTTGGTTATTAAATAAAGGTGTGTGAAAATGTAAAATAAAGTCACATTGTCCATGTGACTTAGGAGAGTGGTGTAGGTGTAGTTTTTGGGAGGTGTCATAGTAGAAAAAGGTCACACCTCCCATGTGACTTGTTTTTGGTGGGAATTTCAAATGAGTTTATTTGAAATTTCCCACCTATTTTTCAGCACCTTAGGCTATAAATAGAGGTGCTTCCTTTGTAAAATTCAGATTTGAATTCATCTAAAGAAACTATACTCAAAATTGGAGTGAGCATTTGGAGAGCTTTTGAGCTTCTACTCTAGTCTTATCTTGAAGGACCATGGTTTCCTCAAGTGGCGGCTTGCACACTCATCTAGGAGCATCCATACTTCTAGTGGCGTGATCATCCAACCATTCTTCCATCTCCACGAGCATTCTCTTCTCCTTCCTTTCTTCTTCTTCAATTTGTTCATGTTGCCTTGTGTTTTGAGTTGTTTTTGTTTCGGTTCTTCTAATTTTCCAGCACCTATATTCTGTTTGTTTCTTAATTCTGTTCGGTCTTTTCTTTTTAAATTCCTTTGTTGATTCAATTTGACAATATTTGGTTCATCCAAATGAGTTTGGGATTTGGTACTTGTTATTGGTGAGTTCTTGACTTAGAACCATGATCCAACTTCTAAGAAAGTGCCTCTATATTTTCCAGCTCAAGGTGATTCCTCAAAGTGTCAAGAATCTTGTTCTATGTGGCTATTGGAATCACATCATGTGGTATCATGAGTCTTAGGTTCATTCTTGTTTAATTGTTGAGTTGTGTGCACTTTAATTTCAAGAGCTCTTTAATTTCTTGCAATTTAAGTTTCTGTTTTAGAATTTTAATTGAGTATTCTTGCTGTTTTTCTTTTGCTCCAAGTGTTTGTGGAAAGGTTTATGGCACTCATAATTCTTATGAGTATGGTTGCTCTTTTGGAATGGCATTATCCTTCCTAGAGTTTACCTTAAGCTTCCTTTCACTTGTTACAATTTGTGTTGTGTCTTTTAATTTTTGAATCATGTCAAGTTTTATCTTAGTCATGTTATTCCATATATGTCATTACTTCTAGTAGTACTTTTATTGTTTTGATTGTTTCTTGCTTTGGTGTCATATAATTTTCTGAATTGATGTTGATCCTTTGTGCATTTTCTTTTTAGAATTGAGTTCATACTTGTATTCTAGACCTATACAAGTTCCAATACATCATTTTCTATTATGTCTTTGCTAGTTCATCATTCTGTTTTTTATTCCTATTAGGATTCCTCTGTTTCTGAAAAGAGTGCTTACTGTTTTTTCTTATTGCAACTGATTTACGTACTGTAAAATTCTGAAATTCTGGATTTGAGATATTCAAAGTGTTAGAAAAGGATAGAAAAAAGAATCATTCAAAAATATGAAGTACACAAAAAATGATAAATAAAATAAAAAAAGTGTACATTCCTGCCGAAAAAAATACGGTAATCTGGCAGTGATTTTAAAAAATTTATTTCTCTCAATTGGCTTACTGTTTTTAATTGATTCCAGTGCCATTTTTGAGTTAACATCTTGAAGTTTCTGTGGTATAAATTTCATAATCCAGTTCACTCTACAACGTTCCAGTTAAATCAGTGAATATCAAGCACAGTTTGCATAAAAAAAAATTTCCAGTAGCTAATATTTTTGTTTTCTTCATCTACTCTAGTGCTTTTCCTTAGGTATTCTTTTGTGTGCCTACTTTTCTCATTGAGTTCTTTATTTTCTTGATTGTCTTTCATTCTTACTCTTTGAGTTTGTCTTACATATAGTATTCCTTTTGCAATTACCTTTCCTTGCTTATACCTTTTCTTGTTTGTCTTTATTGTTTCTTTGGTTTTGTGGTGGTTTGCTCTTAAGATTGGTGTGCTTGCTTTGACATATTTCATTTGAGGATTCCAAGGCCTCAAGATCAGATTGGTGCAAGAACATTATTTCTTTGAGAGTGATATCTTTTCAGCCTTAGTTCACTTGGGCAGTTTCATTGCCAAGCTCACTGTTTTTGCTAATTTTGTTTCTTAACTTGTTTGCTGTTTTTGTGTGTTTGCTGTTTTTTATTTGCAAAATGGCTGGCTATTCAAGTGGTGCATATTACAAGCAGCATTCTCCTTGCAAAGTTTCAGTCCTTGGTGAAGAAGAACATAGAAGAAGGTGGCATCACCATCATTCTCATGAAGAGAGCTATAACCGTGACCAAAGATATCACCAAGTGTTCAACATTGCTTGTAAAAAAGTCCCTAGTTTTAATGGTGATAGTGATCCTAATGTGTATTTAGAATGGGAGACTAAGGTTGACCATTATTTTCATGTGTATAAGGTCCAAGATGACCAAAAACTTAGATTAGTTTCTTTATCCTTTTTGGGCTATGCCAAAGAATGGTGGCATAAAATTGTAATGGACATTATGTATCGCAAGAAACCTCCCGTGGTTTCTTGGAATGCTTTGAAAGAGTGTATGCGCGCGAGGTTTGTTCCTCCTTCTAGGAAGGAACACTTGTTGAAGTTCCAAAGGCTTCCTCAAGGACATAGGATGGTAGAAGAATACTTTAAAGATTTTGAAACAACTTTGACTAAAATGAATATGCATGCTAATGAAGAGTCAAAGATTAAATGGTTTGTACGTGGTTTGAAAAGAGATATTAGAGATTTTGTAGAATTAAAAGAATATTCTTCTTTAAAGAGCGTGTTTCGCAAAGCCATCAAGGTAGAATCATATCTTTTGAACAAAACTTTCAAAAATACTCATGATGATGATTTCTACAACTCTTCTAGGAAGGATGCAAACAAAATTTCTCCTTCCAATTTTTCCAAACAAACCATGTTTCCAAACAAAGTTTCTACTACAAATCTTTCTACTCCTAAGTCACCTACCAAAACTTCAAATATCAAATGTTTTAAATGTTTAGGTTTTGGGCACATAGCTCTTCATTGTCCACAAAAGCAAATCTTAAAGATCAACAAGGTAAAACAAGACCTAACTCACCCACCTACCACAAGTAAACAAGAAAAAGACAAAGAAGGCCAAGTTGACATGGGTCTTATCCTTTCACCTCCAAGGTGTTTTCCCTCCTTATCTTTTTCATTACCCAAGGTTCCTATTTCACCACCATCTTGGTTAAAAAATGTTAGGGATGATTTGTTCATACCTCCTAATGGTTGTCACCATTTAAGAGGTCTTTTTCCAAAACATCACATCATTCCCAAACAAATTTTTCCAACTTGGTCGATTTATAGAACCTCCTTTTCTGAAATCCCATTATTTACAAATGCTAAGTCATGTTTACATTTTTCTTCCACTTTTAATTGTAAAACTAAACTGACTTTGTTATATGCAGGGATTCAGAATTCGTGGACGAATTCTCTCCAACTCGAGGAGTATGATGAGAATCAAATAAAGGAGGCTTTTATTAATGGAGGAAGAGGACATCCACCCTCACATTTGAAGTTCTTCCTTCTAGTCTTCTCAAAATTAAAAGAAGAAATAAAATAAAGATGAGGCCCAAGCCCAAAGCCCAAGCCCAAGCCCAAGAAGGCCAAAGCCCAAAGAGCCCAAGTCCATCCCACGAGGGGCAAGGCCAAGCTTTGAAATACTCTTGTATAGTTTTAGGAGGTTTGGTTATTAAATAAAGGTGTGTGAAAATGTAAAATAAAGTCACATTGTCCATGTGACTTAGGAGAGTGGTGTAGGTGTAGTTTTTGGGAGGTGTCATAGTAGAAAAAGGTCACACCTCCCATGTGACTTGTTTTTGGTGGGAATTTCAAATGAGTTTATTTGAAATTTCCCACCTATTTTTCAGCACCTTAGGCTATAAATAGAGGTGCTTCCTTTGTAAAATTCAGATTTGAATTCATCTAAAGAAACTATACTCAAAATTGGAGTGAGCATTTGGAGAGCTTTTGAGCTTCTACTCTAGTCTTATCTTGAAGGACCATGGTTTCCTCAAGTGGCGGCTTGCACACTCATCTAGGAGCATCCATACTTCTAGTGGCGTGATCATCCAACCATTCTTCCATCTCCATGAGCATTCTCTTCTCCTTCCTTTCTTCTTCTTCAATTTGTTCATGTTGCCTTGTGTTTTGAGTTGTTTTTGTTTCGGTTCTTCTAATTTTCCAGCACCTATATTCTGTTTGTTTCTTAATTCTGTTCGGTCTTTTCTTTTTAAATTCCTTTGTTGATTCAATTTGACAATATTTGGTTCATCCAAATGAGTTTGGGATTTGGTACTTGTTATTGGTGAGTTCTTGACTTAGAACCATGATCCAACTTCTAAGAAAGTGCCTCTATATTTTCCAGCTCAAGGTGATTCCTCAAAGTGTCAAGAATCTTGTTCTATGTGGCTATTGGAATCACATCACATGGAGGCATGCAACTCACATCTAACTGCACACGTGCCACTACCTGAAGGGCTCTAGCGCATCTCTTTGTGCGCCTAAGTTATTCCCTTGCGGAGTAACTTAGCGCGTTTCTTCCATCTGGGTGAATCACACACTCCCAGGAGAACGCCAGTTGTAGCTGGACTAGGCACACTCACCAAGCATTGCTCTCTGCATACATGACTATAAAAAATATATACAAGAAATATTGAAAGTCAGGTATTAAATTAATAAACTAATGATAAGATATAATAATAATAATAATAAGATGCAATAATAATAACCAATCAATAAGTCAACAAAGTTAACCATTAATTATTTGTTATTTAAAAAATATTTTTATTTATTTATTATTTGTAAAATTTAATTACACATTGTATGATCAATTTATGTGATTGTTGTGATAGAGAGAGTCTCAATCTCTTAGAAGCAACAATTTATGGAAATTAAAAAAAAAAAACATAATGAAACTATATAAAAATGAGGAGAAAAGATTTTATTTTAATTTAATTTCCTTTTTTTCATTTTCTCCTCCCACACAACACACAATAAAAAGGGAAAATCTATAAATAAAGGTAGGTTTTACATACAGGTTTGAGTGTTGTCTCCCCAGACAATGGCTGATCCTGTCGCCAACTCTAGCGTGGAGGAATTGCTTTGTCGCTTCCTTACCCCGCCTATGCAACTGTGCTATCTGCAAGAATGCTCTTAGAACCTTCTCCGGGAACTTCAAGCGCAACCTGCAAAACACACAGACGGCGCCTCTAGCGGCCGTTTGCACTCCGACGCTCAAGTTAGGTCACAGAATCACCTACAAAAAAAAATGTATATCTAAATCTCTCTCTGATTCTCTTTTTATTCTCTCTGTGTCTGTGCTTAACAGAATTCTGTTACGCTATTCTCTGCGTGTGTCAGAATTCTGTTATGCTTTTGTGCGAAAACGTACCACAATCAGTAAAGACGTGGGTGTCTGTGTTTTCTGTGTGTACCTTTCACGACGCGGAGTGTACCTTTATCTTGGTCGCGCCCCTCTTAGATGGTGACACGTGGAGGCATGCAACTCACATCTAACCGTACACGTGCCACTACCTGAAGGGCTCTAGCGCATCTCTTTGTGCGCCTAAGTTATTCCCTTGCGGAGTAACTTAGCGCGTTTCTTCCATCTGGGTGAATCGCACACTCCCAGGAGAACGCTAGGTGTGGCTGGACTAGGCACACTCACCAAGCATTGCTCTCTGCATACACGATTTCCCCTTCACGATGTCATGCACGTAATGGGTTGAGAGAGTCACCAATCACTGACTGGGTTACTAACTCCCTCCAACCACTCTCGTGCACGATTCTACCGGCGAGGAGCTCCTCTTTCTCTGAGGTATGATCATGCGAGGTCCACGCGTAACGCTCTCGCTGGGAATCTCAATCCCTGTTTAACTGCGTGTAACACAAAACCCCGATGACCATGCACCCGATGACTGATTGGTGCTCTATTGCTTCTCGCGTTCTCCCCCCCGGGTGTTTATCTTGGAACTGATCTGTCGGTGGCCACTCGGTTACTGACCACCGATCACCATATCGGGTGATCTCCTCCCTGATTTCTCTAACAGCTGATCCACGTGTCACCCTGCGGGTGGTCCACGTGGTTATCTTCTGCTGACGTCATCGACTACCGATGACCGACCGGATCAATGGCCAAGGACCAAAATATGGGTTAAGCAAGAGCTAAAAGCTACCAAACTTTACAGATACGGCCTCTAGCCATCTTTAAAAAAGTCATGAAGAAACTTCTATTCAAGAAATTGTACAACAAGGTTATTCTTCTCAAAATTCATAAATATATGTGGAAAATCCAAATAATATTTCTAAAATTGACTTTCAAAAACTAAGAATCACTTTCACCTCACGTTTCCCTACCCGAGTCTGCAAATTCCTGCGCAATTCTTTATTGGTTCTGCGCAGTTCTTCGTTTCTCGCTTGTGACGCAACCAAATTAACTTGGATGCGTTCTTGATCCGCTCTTGATGTCGCCACCATTTCTTGGAGGGCGCGCATCGTTTCCATGATCTATTGCAGGGTGAGGCTCTCGCCTCCATTTGGTGCTACAGATCCTTACCTCGTATTTCTCATCTTGATGGATCTTTTCTCTGTTCTTGTGAATGGGACAAAGTTTTAGATCGTGCCCTACGGTGGGCACCAAATGTTCCTGTCGGTTGACTCGATTTCCTTCGTACTTCTACGATGATCACACGCCCAATTCTTTGTGCCTTCGTTCATGCTTTTCCTTCGATCAAACACCTGAACTTGCAAAGACAAAGAGGCGCCCTAGAAGCCGTTTGCACTCCGACGCTCAAGTCAATACTGGGGCTAGGAAACACCAAAACACTTAGCCGTAAAAGCTTTGTGTAATCTGTGTGTATTCGCGTAAATGTTGTTGGGTCTATTAGTGTCTAAGTTCAAGAGGGGAGGGGTGAATTGAGCTTATAAAATTTTTGCAAATACACACAATTTTCAGTATATCAGAGGCAAAAGAACATATTGTTTTTACATGAAACAGATTGATTCTTCATAGCAGTCTAGCACAATTTGAATTTGTTCAAATTAAAATTGTGATCAGCAGAGGGTTATAACAGAATCAGATTAATTGGATATTATGAGTATGAAGAATACAGCTATGCTCAGAAATTAATCAAATTCATTCAACACAAGATTTTAAGGAGAATGACTCTTTCTCTGGTTTTAATGAATAGACTATTTTTTCACAGATCAATTAAAACATCATATACCACTGCCTTGTTTGTGATCAGAGAGCTTTAACAAATCAGTAAGAACAGTTTTTATTAAACCCAGAATTAACAGATTCAATTTCAAAAGAACAGATTTAGTTCTTGACAGAATTAAGCAAAACCAAAAATGAGTACAGGGATGAGAAGAAAAGGCACGCAAGTTTTTATACTGGTTCACTCATACAGAGCTACATCCAGTTTCACCTTACCCCAAGGTGGAATTCACTAAAAACAGTACCAATCACTTACAAACACAGCAGTTCTTGAACACTACAAGAACAATACAACCAATGCTGAAAACCCTATTTCAGCACACCTTGCACTCCAAGAAACCCTATCAAGGAGTGACTAACACTTACACCTTTACAAACCAGAATAAAGGAAAGATTACACCTGAAAAGAAGATGCAAGAACTCAAAACCAGTAGTTCAATTTGCTGCAGAACTGCACCAACACCTTCACCAAGATCAAAGGTTTCCTAGAACAAGCACACTTGAAAATTCCTTTGGAAAACCTTTCAAAAGACCTTTCAATCCTTCTTCTCACATAGAAAATGTTTGATCTCTGTCAAAAACGTAATTGCTCAGCCTTCTTTCATGTGAGAGAGACTTTTCTTTATATAGAAAACAATTTCTAACTTCTTTTCAAAAAACAGTTGAAAAGCTGTTATGAAAACAACAGGTTCAGTTTTGAACTTAACAGATTTATTTTGTGAAAACTGCCAACTCAGCTAACTGAAATAACTGTCTGAGTTGTACCTTTGGTGCCCTAACTAACTTTTGAAAATCCTTTCAGCAGACCAAAGAATAAACCTGTTCTTTTACAGATAAACAGATTCATTTTTGTGCAGTATCCTGATTTTAGGAGAAAACTCTAAAAAGCTTTTGGAAAAACTTTTAACCACTTCATGTGCTTATTCTAGGCTTGGTTAGGCATCTAGGATAGATCATATAGCAAAAGGCAACCTTACACATACACAAGCCTACATACAAGATCATCTAAACCTATTACAAACTTTACAACAAACTAGCTATTTTCTACATCAAACACAAACTAACACTAGGTAGAGAAGAGGCTTCATCCATCTTCAACAAATGTTGCATACCTTATTAGGTTTATTACTTTCCTTTATATACTCTAGGGTTCCGTTGTTTCCGCTACCCACAATTAGGGTTACTGAGGGTGAGCCTTAGCGCTGCTATCACCCAATCTTAGGGCAATCTAGCGCGTAAGGCTCCCTTACTGGAGTGCAACCTCTGACGAGATGACCACCTGGGTACCAACTTGTGCACCTAACCTCTGGGGTCATCCGTCCTGGGAGTGCCCTAGTTGTTCACGTGCCATGCATGCAGCATACCACTGGCACATAGCCCTCATGGGCCTTAGCTCTTCCAGTGGCTCTTTACTCGTGCTACGCCTGAATGCGCTATTCACATCACACGCATGGATCCCTCATGATCTAGGCTTCTCCCTACTGATAAACTGATGTGAGGTCCAGGATCCACCTCTCATGGCCCAGCTTTGTTGTTTAAGTCACCGATGCCCGATGTCACATCGTCCTCACTTTGTTGCCGAGGACACATCAACACATCCTGGTGATCGACGTCTGACCACTCTTTGGCACCTTGGCTCACGTGTCTTGCGAGACACTGACCCACGCCGCTCGTGGGACCTAGCTTACGTGGCCCACCTTTACTAGCAGTCAATGACGTCCGAGGACTGGTCGGTACAACTGTGATAGTGAAATTGAGAGCAATAGTGAAATTTGTGTGAAATGAGAGAGAATCGGGAAAGTAAAAACCTGACACAGCACACTGTGAGGAGGAATGAAAAATTGGTAAAGCACACTGTGAGGAGGAATGAAAAATTGGTAAAGTTACATGTAGTGACAAAAACTTGGGAACGTTACTCTAGACTGTTTCTTCCTGCACCTCCATATCTTCTTCTAGCACCTCCATACACAACATGAAAATACAATTTTATCCTTCTTGTGCCACCCCATAGAATAGCTTCCGGATTATGTAATCCGGAAACGCATTTGAAAAAAGACTTCCGGATTACATAATCCGGAAGTTAAAAAAGACTTCCAGATTATGTAATCCGGAAAGTAATCATGCATATGAAAAAAGACTTCTGGATTATATAATCCGGAAGCTAATTACAAATTTGAAAAATAACTTCCGGATTATGTAATCCGAAATATTACAGAGGGGCATTTTTGGAAATACAAAAATCTATGGAGGTGAGAGAAGAAGGTATGGAGGTGCAGGAAGAAGCAGCCGTTACTCTATTGTCTCTATTCTCTACTGTTTCACCCTTTCACTTTTCTACACTTTTCTTTTTCACACCAAGAATATCTCTATTTCCACTGCACAATACTATTAAATTATTAACATTACATTTTTTATTATTATTCTCAATCCACCATTCATTCATTTTATTATTTAAAGGTAAACTAAATATACCTGCCTTCTTTTATATTTTTATAAAATATTATTCAAAAAATATTATTAAAAAATGTAGTTAAAAGTGAATTGTAAACAATACAATAAATAAGGGAGAGAGATGAGCGTTGTTGCATGCTAGCCATGAATTAAAAACAAACATAAATAGTATAGGTGCTATTATGTGATAGGAAGAATGATATAGCGAGAAAAAAAAAGTTGAAGAGAGGGCTCACCTTTTGATATACCCATTATCATTATCCCTCAGATGTTCTTCCGCAGAGACGGTTCAACCTACCTTCATCTTTGCAGGTAATTTTTGCATGTGCCGGTTTTTTTCACACTATATTTTTAGCCTCTATTTGTGTGACTCATTATCCACGTTATGGTGTATGTGTCCGTTTGTAGACGTTATAGTACCCTCTAAAAGCGTCTATAATGTATTGGACATTTAAATTTGATATTTTGGTGATAGTTGCATTGCTTAGGAGTCTAGACCAATGATAATTTAAATATACATTTTTCTTTAACTCTCTGAAAAACATTTTAAGGATAAAACTATGACAAAACTATGAGCTCCAAAACAGATAATATTTCAATACTTCAGATGCAATAATTAACCCTAGTGATACTATGTTTACGGACTTGAAGTCGGAACAATATTATATGGTTCACTATAAATATACTTTGTTTGGAAAATAAGAATCCTTATAGTAGATTGAATAGTAGGTTTTATACAATGGTCAATATGGTTTGGATCTTAATGCAATCTTAGCATGAAATCCAATAAAGATTTTTAATTCTAAAATTCTTTGGTATCCAACTCAAGTCTGCTAAAGCTCTTGAGATTATTCCAGTCATGTGGCAATCTCCTGCTTGTTATTGGATTAAATGTAATATGTTACTCCTAATTTGGTTGTTATGGTGTCATTTTTAGGGATCATTTTGTTGTCCTTGGTTGTTCTTTTGAACTCTATGGTGTGCATACATCTACTTTGTGGAGACTACGGGAGTTTTCCTTGTAATTGAAATTGCTTTGGATTAGGACTGCTGAAGTTTTACGTATTTAGAGTGATTGTATGCTACATGCTTTTAAGAATCATAATATGGTTCATTGTAGCTTAAAAGTAGATGGAAAATATGTTACATGGAATTTTTCATAATTCTAATTTCTTTGTTTCACATTTAAGGAAGGGAACAATTCTACTCATAAACTTATCAATTTTAGTGTCAGGAAACAGTGTCATAGGTGGTGGGATTCCATTTCCAATTTCATTTCCCGAGTCTTTTAGGGATAGATATCATTTTCATTTTTGTAAGTTTATTCTTTATATTTCTTTTGTATTTTTTTCTTTTATGTCTATCTAGTTGGGATTATAAGTTGTATTATATAAGTTAATGTATCCTGTTGTGATTATGAAAAAAACAACTGAAAAGTTTAATATAAATTAATTGTAGGCGATTTTTCGTGACATGAAAAAAGACATTGTATATTTTAATAGATGATTAATGTAACTAACATTTTGAAAATTATACTATGATGTTTAATTGAAATTTATGTATTTGTATTTAGGAGACAAATTTTACATTTTATAGAGTGGCCCCTGAATCATGAGTAAGTTGAAGGAGTAATAGTGGTAAGATTGAAAGCAGATATATCTTGTAGAAGGGGAGAGAGATTGGATGAAATTGATAGAAAAAGAAAAGACAGACAGATAGAGTGTATTTAAAATGGCATAGTAAATTTTTCTCTATTGATATTCAGACAGTATTTTGCTACATGGAACTTTATTTGAAATTTTAATTTTGATACTAAACCAGTGAAAAAAGAAGAGCATTGTCCATTCTCTCAGAGAATGTGTAGGCAAATTGATGGTTAAGATTACAGGCTGCGGAGGAGAATGCCTTCAAAAGTAATTCCTGGACCAAATGCCAATCCCAAGCCCCATTCTTCTCCATCATCTTTCAGATACTCCCTCATGTACTCCATGACATAGAATATAGTGTTGCTGCTAACATTGCCATAGTCCATTAGTGCCTTCCTACTGCACTCTAACTTGTCAGTGCTCAATTTGAGGCTACTCTCAAGCTTATTCAGAATTGCAGGCCCTCCAGGGTGAACAGCCCAGAACAAATCATTGAACTCCTTCACACTGCTTTTGGCCATGAGCTTCCTGCAGAAATCCTCTATGTTTTCTTCAATTTTCTGCGGGAGGTCTCTTCCAAGTTTGAAGTTTATGCCCTCTTCAGAGAGTCTCCCATCAATCACACTGTGTGTATCAGGAAGGAACTTTTGGACAGCATAGCTCAATTCCATGAAGGGAGACTCTTGACCCACCATAGGGTTGGCTCCAACTATGACAGCTGCAGCCCCATCACCAAAAAGTGCAGCCCCCACAAGATCATAAGGCCTGGCCTTGTTTGGGGGTCTAAACCCAAGAATGGTGGTCTCAGAGGTGGTGACCAGAACCCTGCTACCAGGATTGTTCTCTGCTATGTCCTTGGCAACTCTCAGGCCAGTGACACCACCATAGCAACCTAGAAAGTAGAGCATTACACGGCCAACGTCGCTCCGGAGACCAAGCTCATTTGCCAAGTAAAGGTCACCACCTGGTAGCCTTATTTCACTTGAGGAAACATACACAATGTGGGTGATGTCTTCAGCAGGCCTTCCCCATTCCTTGATGCAACAAAGGCTGGCCTTGGTAGCCATCTCTACAACTGCAGGATTGGCTATTTCAAGCTTCTGCTTTATGGTTGGGGAACCCTCTGTGGCCAACTCTGGATACTTGTCAAGGATCTCCTTTGACATCACTGTGTACCTTGTCTTAACAGTGGTGTTTTTACCTGGAAAATGGCAAATCAAGGAAGAAAGATTGCAGTTTAGCTTACTAATATTTTTAATAGTTTAGGTTATGCACATTTATAGATCTATAATTGTGATCACTGTGTTAACAAATATCTCTAATATCTTATTAACATGTGGGTGCAGTTCTGGTTGTGTGCTACAGTTTGCTTTTGCTTTCACACAAAAGGCTCCTCTGATGAGAAAGGTAGAAGGGGTTAATAAATTTGAGGTGAAAAAAAGAAAGCAAATGGGTAATATTGCACTTACAAAGACGCTCCAATTTCTCCTTAATATAAGCATCTACACACTTAGTATCACGGATATAGCCCTCCACCAAACACTCCTGAGGGATGATTTGGCTAGGGAAGGCCTTGCCTATTGCAAGTATTGTGGCCTTCCCTGGAGTAGGCACACGCCTAGTAGTATTAGTAGGTGCAGCATGCTGCGTGGAGCTACCATTGGAATCACCTTGTGGCATTTTTCTGAGGTTTAAACAAATACTGTTACTTACTGCAGAGACAATGAAGACTCACACCACACATGGAATTCACAAGTTATGGGGTTATAAATGAAGCATGGTATGCGAAGGAAAAGAGGTTGGTGTGAAGCAAGTCCAGCATGTTCTAAGAAATTGTTACCTTAGTAGAGTTTGGTGACATTTTTATGTTCATGGTTTAGATGTGTGAGTGATTTCACAGGTCAACAATCTTTTACTTTCTCAGTTTAGCACCAAATCCATTTCTAATTTTGCAACACTTATTGGCCACTATCAAGTGTCACACAACACATAACATAGTTACATAGCATTACAGTAAAGTTGGTTGGGGGAGGGAATATTATCTGTACTTTGGTTTTCCAGGGGAGGGAGTGTTTCAGATTTTAAGAAATTGAGGTTAAACAAATTCATTTGCACTGTGAGGATTGTGAATCAATAAATAATAAAAAACTTACGAAATAATTGACCTGTTTTTTACAAGTTATCTAGTTTAAAAATAACTTTTTTTTATGGGTCTCGGACCAATAATTTTTTGTGGCAAGAAACGGAAAAATATTTTTACCAAACTCATTTTCTAATTGGAGGTGATTCAGACAAAATTTTATTTTGGTTAAAGTAATTAATTTTATTAGTACAAAAAAGTGGAACGTTGGATTTAGTAAACAGAGTTCCCACACACATATATATATATATATAAAGGGGTTAGGATGAACTTTTTTTACTATAAGGAAGCCTTCATTAAAATTTTAGTAGAACTAGTTAAGGTTTTGGATGAATTAATACAAAAGAACAACCGATTAGAATTGATTTATTTTGGTTAGAGCAGTGATCCATATTAGACCGAATTTAATTTAATTTTCAACTCAGTCTAATTAAATTACATATTCACATTGAGTCATTAAAAATGTTATTTAAAAATAAAAGTTGAAATAAATATTTTCAAAAACTTCTTAATTTTTACAAGGTCACGATAATACTTATTGATCCTGCCTGTTGACCGGAACGCTGGAGAATGCCTCGTCAAAGGATCGACGTGCGCACCGCTTCTCACTTCCGTTCCTTTCCGGGATCTACTTCAAGAACCTGCAAAGAAACAATACGGCGCCGCTGCGGCCGATCGCACTCCGACGCTCAAGTCAGTGACGGTATCACCAAATACTAAGAACAAGAACCGTGCAAATCCTCTCTCACAATCAGCTCTATCACTCGCAAGCGTAAAGTGTATGAACTGAACGTGCGTACCTCAGAAAGTCTGTTAAGAACTCTTATATACCTGGTGACTTTCTCTCTCCTGGCAGTTACAGACTTGGACACGTGGCTCGCATCCAACTGTACATGTGCCATCATCTGGAGGCTCCCTGACTTGGCGCTGCTTCTGCTCTCATTTTGGCTAAGTTACTTATGCATGGTACTGCCCAGTGCATAGCTAACTTAGGGGTGCGATCTATACTGGAACTGGCGAGTTAGGGGCCTTCATACACCTTCCCTGTGGTCTCGCCGGCCGCCTTCATAATCTGCTTCTCCTTCATCTTCGGCGATGTGCTTGTTCTGGCGATCTCCGACTGCTTGGTCGCCTGGGTCTACATCTGGCGACTTCATCTTCAACCTGGCGATCGCCTATTCTGGTAAGCTGGAAGTCGGAACATGCCAGCTTAACAACTGGCGACTACACGTGTCCCCCGACTTCCTTCCTTCTGCCAACCTGGCGCCTTGTCAACACGCCTACACTGTAGCAGGATGCCACGTCATCACACCCGACCACCAGGGCGGTACACAAGCCCCCCAGTCTTAAGCGAAGACTTGTCTAGCGAAAAGACTGAAAGAGCCTTCGTTAACACCGATCTACGTGGCACTGACGCAGAATTCCAAGCGATTGTACCTTCTGCTGCTCTGACGCTCCACCAAACCCTTCACTCATCGTTCGACACGTGGCTTCATCAACGACTCTCTTCATCTGCCGTTAGCGCTTCCTAAAATCATTTCGAAAACCCTTAAACCCATTACGCTCCACTGTTCCATCACTTTCTTCGTGCTTGCAAACGCTCTCACTTCCTTCTGCGAAAGCTCTCGACGTTCTTCAACGCTCTAGATCACCATCTCCCTTCACCGTCTTCCTGATCATCGAAAGGTAACTACTTTCCTTCATCTGCTGGGTTTCCTTGCATTTTCACCGATTTGCATCATCCTGTAACTGCCTGGTGCATACGCTGTGGGTTGTTTTTCCATTTCTCCTTCTGCGTAACTTAGGGCTTTGTCGATCGTCGCAACGAACATACATTCGTTCGTTTTTTTTACCTTCCTTCTATGATCGAGTCAGCCTCTGTAACCCCCTGATCATTTTTCCTTTCTTCTTCCTTTGCAGTTGCTATCATGACTCGCACCAAGATTACCCCGAACCCACCTCCTTCAGCACGAAACCTTCCTTCACAAGCACACGACCCAACACAAGTTCGTGGCGCTTCGTCTTCGCAGGCTGTGAGGCCTGCGTCTTCCCAACCTGTCCTGGCTCAGGCGACTCCATCTAACGCTGGAGGAGCCCCCGTCCCTCTGCCAGACTTCAAAACTCTATACCCCTGGGCTAACTCAACCCTTCTGAAGGAGACCTCGTCGGTGAACACTGCGGGAGCAGTTTTGCGGTTGACTAAGGGGGACGAGGCCTATCAATCGTTTCACAAGGAGCACGACGAGAAGATGATGGTGCTGCCTTGCCCCGCCGCTCTGCCAGTGTGTGCTGATGACAGAGTAAGCGCCGACGGGCCCTTCTGCTTTGTCTATACAACTTTCTTCAAGAAGGTCAAGCTCAGGTTCCCTCTCACCCGATTCGAGAGGGAACTTCTGACCGAGCTCAACATTGCTGCCGCCCAGCTTCACCCCAACAACTGGGCGTTTGTTCGAGCCTTTCAAATAACGTGCGACCACCTGGGGTTGCCCGCGTCGGTGGACGTGTTTTTGTTCCTTTTCGAGGCCAAGCACCCAGGAGACCGCCTGTGGGTCAGCTTGAATGCGATTGCTGGGAGATCCATTTTTACCATCTTCCAGCAATCGTACAAAGACTGGAAGGGAAAATTCATCCAAGTACGTGCAAACGACAAGGATACCTCCCTTCTTGATGGCTTCCCCTTGTACTGGGTGGACAAGGGGAAAAAGGAGTCCAAGAGCTGCTTCAGGAGGCCCAGAAGTCCTGATAGCATGGGAGCATTGGACAGAGACCTCTGTCTTTTCTGGAAGAGGGTGGCGGACGCCAATATAACATTCCTGACCACCACCTTGATCTCCTTCGAATTCTTTGAGGATCAGCTAGAATTCCAAATAGGTTAGGACATCCAAACTGTTGCTTTGATACTGCTTCTGGGCGTCTTGTGCGATACGCACAAGACTTTGGTTTCACCTTTCCTGCACATATCTGCTCTGCTGCTTATTACCTTATACACTTATCTTTTTCTTCTTTGAGCTAACCCATGCATTTTCGTTTCATGCAGACAACATGTTGGGCGGAAACATGCTCGCCGAATTGAAGGCGCTCGCCCGAAACCACGGGTTGGCGACCGGTTCCCAAACGGTGCCCAACTCGGCGGTCGAGAAGGCCATCGTTCATGGGCGATCACCACCCAAGGAACCCACCCAGCGCAAGAAACTGGTCCTTAAGAGACCTAAGCGAAAAGCCCCTCAAATCGTCCATGAGGAGGAAGAAGAGGATGACGAGGTCACAGAGGATGGCCTCGTTACGAAAAGGAAGAGGGTGGCACCATCTTCTCCACCTGCTCCACCCCCTCTTCCAACTTCAACACCACCGTCGACGCTTGCTCCTCCTCCATCATCGCCAACGCCGCAGGCTCCTCCCTCTCCAGTCCAGGCGATTCCACTGGCCACTGCGCCACCTGCAGCTGAGGCCCAAGAGCCAAATTTCCTGGAGGACCCCCCAAGCGCCTCTACGCCACACATCTCAGCTGGAGGGGGCCCCCCTTCAAACGCTTCAGCTGCAGAAAATGCTACAATCGGGGATGAGGTGGCTCATACCTCTCCAATCCTGATTACCGAATCCCCGATTGCGTCGCCACGCCAGGAAGCAACCACTGAAGATATTGCCAAGGAAGGTGGCGGCGAGAACCCCCAACAAGCCCCCCTGGCGCCTCCCCAAGCAGCAAACCTTTCCCTTGAAGTCACAAGGATGTGGGAACCTCTAACTGCCAAGTTGAAAACCATAGCAGAGGATATCCCCGCGATCATAACGAGGGCTGTGGAGAGCTCCACCAGGAGGCTTCAAGACGATCTCTTCAACCTCAAGACTGAAAATAGCACTATGAAGGTCGAGGTGGAGAAAATGTCATTCAGCCTGACGCTCGCAGAAATCGAACACTCCCGAGTGGAGGATGCCCTGAATACCGAGCTCAGGCTGGCGCGCAAGGAAGCTGCTGACCTTCGCCGCAAAGTTCACGATCTTGCCCAAGAGAAGGTCGAGTTGGAAAGCAAAATCGTGCCTCTTCGTGCCAAGGCGATTGACCTGGAGGCTCACATTCAAGCTGACGCCGCCAAGGTGCAAAAACTGGAGCAGAGGTCGATCGACCGCGAGAAGCTACTTGGGCAAGTAGAAAAAGCGAGGGACGACGCCATGGCTGATCTCGCCGAGGCAAACAAGGAGAAAGGAAAGATGGCTGCTGAGTTGGCCCAAGCTCAAACGGAATCCAAGAAGGTTACTGACGACCTTCTCCATGCTCAAGAGACCAACGAACAACTCCGAAAACAGGTTGAAGAGCTGGAGCAGCAGAACAAAGAGCTCAGGAAACAGGTTGAAGAACTTCAAGGGCAAATTGAAGAACTTAAGCTAAACTCTGCTCAGATTCTGGCTGCTGGATTCGAAGCCGCTCGGGAACAATTCGCATGCCTATTCCCCGATCTTGACCTCAGCATGGTGTCGTTGAACAACGAAGTAGTAGATGGAAAGGTCGTTCCTGCTGAAGACTAATCAACTCTACCTCATCTGCTACTTTATGATTTCCCTTGTATATATCTTGTAATAAACTCGCGCCTATGTATTCTTATCAGATACTCATTTCAATCACAAGGCTTGGATATTCTCTCCCCTGACTCCTTTTAAGCGCTTTAACCTTCTTTGCATGTTTAACTTTGTCGGATTTAACTTAGTGATTTTGCAAACGCGACTTTTGACGTAACTGCCTCGAGCCAATTCAAACTTAAGCAATAATCACTTTAAACAACTTGTACTCTTAAGGCAACTAACCTTATTGCAAGAATACCCTTCAAGCAACGAACTGCAACTCAATCATTGGCTCAAACAACGTCCCACTCGACCTGCTTTATCAAACAAGTCTTTCAACCTTCTCGCCATCGTTTAAACTCTTCCCGATCGCCAAGACCTCTTGGTAACATCAGCTTTCCCTAGTCTCATGCTTTGGCAATCGTTTCTTTATCTGGTGGTAGAAGCGCCCTTTGGGATCTTCCTTTGCCCCCCTGAACTTCAGAGCAAAAGACCGGCTGACTAGGCGTTCTCTTCGAACCTACCTTAGCCACCTTTCAAGCTTCTTCCACCCTCTTCGCCATACCTGAACTCGTTCGAGATGAGAAGGATTTTATCTTGCCTATGCTCGCACGTAAGCGAGAAGGTCTTTAACTCGCCTGAACTCGCTCAACGGCGAGAAGGACTTTATCTGGTGCCTCAACTTGCCCAGGGTGTACATCTCCTCCCCCCTGGATGCACTGAGGACCTTTTCTTTCTCTCGCCTGCACTCGCTCGGCGGCGAGGAGGTCTTTAACTGGCCTTAGCTCGCACAACGGCGATAAGGACTTTATCTGGTGCCTCAACTTGCCCAGGGTGTACATCTCCTCCCCCCTGGATGCACTGAGGACCTTTTCTTTCTCTCGCCTGCACTCGCTCGGCGGCGAGGAGGTCTTTAACTGGCCTTAGCTCGCACAACGGCGATAAGGACTTTATCTGGTGCCTCAACTTGCCCAGGGTGTACATCTCCTCCCCCCTGGATGCACTGAGGACCTTTTCTTTCTCCTCGCCTGCCCAGGGCGAGGAGGTCTTTAACTTGCCTCTACATTGCCCCAGGGGTTCCATCTTCTCGCCCCCAGAAACATGGAGGACTTTTTACTCTTTCTCGCCTGCACTCGCTCGACGGCGAGGAGGTCTTTTACTTGCCTCAGGACGCGCGAGAGCGTTGAGGTCTTTCATCCGGTGCCTCCGATCGCCGAAAGACGATGAGGACTTTGAAAACTTAACTGGTGCCTCCAATCGCCGAAAAACGATGAGGACTTAAAACTTAACTGGTGCCTCTAATCGCCGAAAAACGATGAGGACTTAAAACCTTTTAGAAAGCACGCGATATATCTTTTCTTGGCTTAAATCATGTACAAATGACAAGGTCTTTCTTCAAAACTTTTGAAAATAGCACACATGCAATCTGAAAACACCTTATACTTCGAAAACTCTTCTTTTATTGGGTGGCCTCATTAAAAACCCTCCTTAGGGAAAAAAGAGTGCCCCCTTCAAACTGTTTTAACAGAGACATTGTAATATAACATTGTGTTTGTCTTTACTTACAAAGCTCTTAACTATAGTACAACTTCAGGTGTGTGGCGTTCCAGGTGCGAGGGATCGCCCCTCCTTCCAACGTCTCTAAGCGGTAGGCCCCGTTCCCGAGCGCCTCGGTTATTCTGAACGGTCCAGTCCACTTGGGTGATAGTTTATTCTCCATCTCGTACTGGTGGGCCTTCCTCATCACCAGATCGCCTTCTCTAAACTGCCTTGGCATCACCTTTGAGTTGTATCTTCGCTCGATCCTCCTCTTCACCGCCTCAGCCTTCAGCCTCGCCTCTTCCCTGACCTCATCCAGCAGATCCAGGTTCAACCTTCTCTCTTCATTCGAGTCTTCCTCTACAAAGTTCTGGAATCTCGGCGAGCTCTCCTGGATCTCCACCGGAATCATGGCGTCACACCCATAGACCAAGCTAAACGGGGTCTCATGGGTTCCTGACTGCTCGGTGGTGTGGTACGCCCAGACTATACGGGGCACCTCCTCAGCCCAACTTCCCTTGGCTTTCTCAAGCCTTCTCTTCAAACCTCTCAACAACACCCGATTAGCTGACTCCACCTGGCCATTTGTCTGAGGGTGCTCGACGGATGCAAACACTTGTTGAATTCCCACCCCTTCGCAAAGCTTCTTCAACAGGTGGCTTGCAAACTGCGTCCCATTATCTGACACCAGGCGTTTAGGCACTCCAAACCGGCACACGATGTTCTTCCATACAAAACCTTCGATCTTGTGTGCGGTGATCTGGGCCACTGGTTCTGCTTCAATCCACTTGGTGAAATACTCAATCGCCACTACCAAGTACTTCATTTGCCTGACCGCCAGCGGGAAAGGTCCCAGGATGTCGATTCCCCAAGTATGAAACGGCCAAGGGCTATAGATCGACTTCAACTCCTCGGGAGGTGCCTTGTGCCAATCGGCGTGCTGCTGGCATTGTTTACAACATTGGACATATTTCTTGCAATCTTCTCTCATGGATGGCCAGTAGTAGCCTGCACGGAGAGTCCTCGCGGCCAGAGCCCGACCCCCGACGTGGCTTCCGCATATACCTTCGTGGAGCTCTGCCATGATTCTCGTGCACTTCTCGCCGTGTATACATTCCAGGAGTGGGTGAGTGAACCCAAACTTGTACAGATCGCCATCAATCAATGTGTACTTGCTGGAATTTTTCTTTACCTTCCTAGCTTCCGTCGGATCCAACGGGAGGAGGCCATCTGCCAGGCACCGTTTGTATTGCGTTATCCAAGTGTCTGGCTCATGGGCGGCGCAGACCTGCATCACGTCCACCTTCTCTCCTCGGCATGCTCTAACTCTCGGCGATCTCAGAGTTTCTTGCGTCAAGGACTTATGGCTTCTTGCTGCTCTCTCCGTCGACCTGCTTATCTGAAGGACCAGGTGATCTGCTACAAATGCCCTCGGCGTCTTCAGAGTTTCTTGAATCACCGTCCTCTGCCTACCCCCCTTGCCTGAGCTGGCGAGCTTAGCAAGCAAGTCAGCTCGGGCATTCTGCTCTCGGGGCACATGTACTACTTCAAAAGAGGCAAAGGAACTCTTCAATTCCTGCACGTACGCCAAGTAAGCCGCCATTTGTGGATCTTTAGCCTGGAACTCGCCTGTTACTTGCCCTGTGACTAGCAGCGAGTCACTCTTAGCCATCAGCACCCTAGCTCCCATCTCCTTGGCCAGCAGAATCCCGTCGATCAGCGCCTCATACTCTGCTTGATTGTTGCTGGCTTTGAAGGCAAACCTCACAGATTGTTGAATCAGCACGCCGTTGGGTCCTTCCAATATGACCCCAGCACCGCTGCCTTGCTGGTTCGACGATCCATCCACCGAAAGTACCCAACGGAAATCGTCTCCTTCAACCCGCGCCGCCTCTGATGAGAGCTCGACCACGAAATCTGCAAAGATCTGCCCCTTGATCGGGCCTCGAGGCTCATATTTAATGTCAAACTCTGACAACTCCACTGCCCACTTCACCATTCTTCCCGCAACGTCAGGTTTCTTCAAGACCTTCTGGTTGGCAAGGTCAGTCATCACCAGTATTGTGAAGCTGTGGAAGTAGTGGCGCAACCTCCTCGCCGAAAACACCACAGCCAGCGCAGCCTTCTCCAGGGCCTGATATCTCGTTTCTGGGCCCTGCAACACCTTGCTCACAAAATAAATAGGCTTCTGAGCCTGATCTTGATCCTGGGCGAGCACCGCACTCACCGCCCTCTCAGTTACAGCAAAATACAACCTGAGAGGGATTCCCGCCAGCGGTTTGCACAGAACCGGCGGACTCGCCAGATACTCCTTTAGTTTGACGAAAGCTTCCTCGCACTCTTTCGTCCAAACGAACTTATTATTGCGCCGCAGACATTGAAAATAGGGATGCCCCTTTTCTCCGCTAGCTGACACGAAGCGAGATAGGGCTGCCATCCGACCTGTTAGCTGCTGGACTTCTTTCACCGTAGCCGGGCTTCTCATCGCCAAGACGGCGGCACACTTGTCTGGGTTGGCTTCTATTCCTCTTTCAATCAAGAGAAAACCCAAAAACTTTCCAGCCTCCACGCCGAAAATGCATTTCTCCGGGTTGAGCCTTAACTTGAACTTGGCGATCGTCGTGAACAATTCTTCCAAGTCTGCAACGTGCTTGCTCTTTTCCTGCGAGGTCACGACCATGTCATCGACGTAAGCTTGCACGTTCCTCCCCAGCATTGGTGCAAGTACTCGATCCATCAGCCTTTGGTACGTGGCCCCTGCGTTCTTCAGCCCAAACGGCATCACCTTATAGCAGCAGCACGACCTCTCCGTCATGAAGACTGTTTTTTCTTCATCCATGGGATGCATCTTGATCTGATTATAGCCCGAGAAGGCATCCAGGAAACTCAGCAGCTTGCACCCTGCAACACTATCAACCAGGGCATCAATGCTTGGTAAAGGATACGAATCCTTCGGACAGGCCTTGTTCAAGTCGGTGAAATCGACGCACATGCGCCATTTCCCGTTACTCTTCTTCACCAGTACGACATTTGCCAACCATTCAGGGTACTGGACTTCCCTGATGTGGCCTGCAGCGAGGAGTTTCTGTGTTTCATCCCTGATCGCCTGCCTCCTCTCCTCGTTGAATTTTCTTCTCCTTTGTCGCACCGGTCTCACCATGTTGTCCATCGCCAGATGATGGCACAAGAAGTCGGGATCGATCCCGGGCATGTCTGAAACGGACCAAGCAAACGCGTCCAGATGCCGCTCAATCACCTTGGCGATCTGGTCCTGGAGACCGACCTCCAGAGATCTTCCGAGCTTGAAGATTTTCCCTCCGATCTCCTTCTCGAGCTACTGCTCAACAGGTTTGGGCCTGGATTCTCTGGCGATCACCGCCCTGGCGATTCCCTGTTCCCTTGCTTCCTCGGGGCGATTCCGCGCCACTTCCTTCTCCAGGCCAGCATTCCTCTCCCCTAGCTCAGCGTCTACCATCTCTACATCCCTTCCGGCGGCCTCCTCTGTTACCGGCGGTCTGGGCTTCACACCGGGAGGTGGGGTGGTTGTTACATAACTCACTGATCTTTTGTTTTTCAGGCTATTCTCATAGCACCTTTTCGCTTCTTTCTGATCAGACTTGATCGTGATCACCACCCCTTCCATGGACGGCAACTTCACCTTCATGTGCCGAGTCGACGGAATGGCACCTATCCTGTTAAGAGTGGGCCTTCCCAACAGGATGTTATACGCTGAGGGGGCATTTACGATGAGGTACTTGATTTTCTCCGTCCTCGACCCAGCCTCATCTGTAAACGTGGTTCTCAGCTCAATGTACCCCCTGACCTCCACCTGGTCGCTAACGAACCCATATAAGCACCCTCCATAGGGCCTTAGCTGGTCAAGGGGCAATTCCAGCTGCGTGAAAGTCGGCCAGAACATCACGTCTGCCGAGCTTCCTTGGTCCACCAGAACTCTGTGGACCTTCCTTCCCGCCGTAACCAACGAAATAACTATGGGATCGTTGTCATGAGGCACAACGTCCCGAAGATCCTGCTTTGTGAACGTGATGTCCACTTCCGGCGAGTGATCTTCAAACATGTCCACTGTCATCACCGATCGCGCATACTTTTTCCTCTGCGATGCGGTGCATCCACCACCTGAGAAACCCCCTGCAATGGTGTGGATCTCCCCATGGATAGGCATCTCGTGTTGCTGGGCTTCCCCACCTGCTGGCTGGGAACTCGACGCTCCCCCCGTCCTCCTGTCCAGCAGATAGTCATTTAAGAACCCGCTCTTAACCAGATCGTCGAGCTGGTATCCTAAAGACAAACACGAGTCCAAAGTGTGGCCAAAACACTGGTGGAACTCACACCAGGCGTCCGGCTTTGACCCCAGCACCTTGTCGCCCACCTTCTCGGGCGCCTTTAACCTAGTAGATATGTTAGGGATAGCGATCAGGTCCGCTAGTCCCATGACAAATTTGTGCTTAGGCGGGCGATTGTACTCCCGGCGTGCTGGTTGCTGGCGTGCTGGTTGTTGGCGCGCTTGGCTTCTTCCCTTGTTTCTCCTGTCGTAAGGATGGCGAGTCCTCTGGTCTTTCCTGGCCGCCGCCGCCGTTTCCAGCACCCTCTGCGGCTGGATCCTGGTCTGGGCGCGTGGCCTGGCGGGAGCCACGCTGCCTCTCTTCTCGGCGACTTCACTCTCGTCGGCGATGTGGGCCACCGCAAGTCGCCTGACTTCAGCAAACGTCGCTGGATGAGCCCTGATCAAGGCCTCGCAGAATGGCCCTGGCTGCACGCCCTTCTTGAAGGCATAGACCAGCATTTCTTCATCCTTGGCCGGTGATCTGACCATCTGCGCTCCGAAGCGATTGAGGTAGTCTCTGAGGGACTCCCCATGGTACTGCCTTATATCAAACAGATCATAAGACACCCTGGGCGGTGCCTTATTCACGATGTACTGTTCAACGAAGATCTTTGAGAATTGTTTAAAATTGGTTATGTGGCCGTTAGGCAGGCTCACAAACCACTCCATCGCCGTTCCCTGGAGCGTACTCACGAACATCTTGCAGTAGACGGCGTCTGACCCTCCCGACAGCATCATCTGCGTGTGGAACGTGGTCAGATGAGCCTCTGGATCCTCCACGCCGGTAAAGACAGCCTTAACCGGAACCACGCTCGTGGGAATAGGCGTGTCGGTAATCGCCTGAACAAAAGGCATTGGGAAAACACGAGGTGGCGTCGACGGCGCCACCTCTTCAGCAGAAGAACGTCCTTGCTGCTCCTGAAGAGCTCGACGCAGCTCCTCAGTTACCTTGCTGAGCTCCTCGTTCCTGGCGCGAGAGGCGACCAGGTCCTCATGTATCCTTGCCTGCTCTGCGCGCGAGGCTTCCACAGTTGCCTGCAACGAGCGCATCATCTCTGCCATCTGCGCCATGGTCATGGCGGCGTCGCCTTCAGCAGCGACAGGCGCCACGGGACTGGAACGATTGCTTCTCACTTTTCTCATTAACTTCAGCGAACCACAGGAATGCAGCGAACAACACTTCAACCACGATCGAATCAGCGATCAATCGGAGAAACTCAAGAAACTGCGCAAGAACTCAAGAACACCGCAAACCTTTGAAGAAAACCACAACTTCACCAAAAACCACCGTTTCCCCGCGGGCAACCAAACAAGCGAAAGAACTCGAACTTCCACCAAACAGATTGCGCGCAAGCAACAAAAGACCTCACTCCACCGATCGAAAACCAAACAAACGGTACAAAACGCAAACTCACCGAACGAAATTCAAAGAAACTGCGAACGACGGTTGCACCAGAACACAACCACGTGGAAAACTTCGTAAACCTCCAAGAACCCACGCTGTGGATGGGAGCAAGTTTTACACGGCCCCACGGTGGGCGCCTGATGATCCTGCCTGTTGACCGGAACGCTGGAGAATGCCTCGTCAAAGGATCGATGTGCGCACCGCTTCTCACTTCCGTTCCTTTTCGGGATCTACTTCAAGAACCTGCAAAGAAACAATACGGCGCCGCTGCGGCCGATCGCACTCCGACGCTCAAGTCAGTGACGGTATCACCAAATACTAAGAACAAGAACCGTGCAAATCCTCTCTCACAATCAGCTCTATCACTCGCAAGCGTAAAGTGTATGAACTGAATGTGCGTACCTCAGAAAGTCTGTTAAGAACTCTTATATACCTGGTGGCTTTCTCTCTCCTGGCAGTTACAGACTTGGACACATGGCTCGCATCCAACTGTACACGTGCCATCATCTGGAGGCTCCCTGACTTGGCGCTGCTTCTGCTCTCATTTTGGCTAAGTTACTTATGCATGGTACTGCCCAGTGCATAGCTAACTTAGGGGTGCGATCTATACTGGAACTGGCGAGTTAGGGGCCTTCATACACCTTCCCTGTGGTCTCGCCGGCCGCCTTCATAATCTGCTTCTCCTTCATCTTCGGCGATGTGCTTGTTCTGGCGATCTCCGACTGCTTGGTCGCCTGGGTCTACATCTGGCGACTTCATCTTCAACCTGGCGATCGCCTATTCTGGTAAGCTGGAAGTCGGAACACGCCAGCTTAACAACTGGCGACTACACGTGTCCCCCGACTTCCTTCCTTCTGCCAACCTGGCGCCTTGTCAACACGCCTACACTGTAGCAGGATGCCACGTCATCACACCCGACCACCAGGGCGGTACACTTATATAATTTTATATGATAAAACGTAAATCTATTTTGTAATGAAATTATTTGATTTTTTTTAATTAATATTGATTATATAGTAGTTAAATTTAACGATAAAAAGAATGAAATAACTATTTATATAATTAATATTTTGGCAACATAGAATATGAGGAAAAAAAACTCACTAATTAATATTTTGTAGACAGAAATATGAGGTGAATAAAATGTTTTGTAGATTCATAGAAAATAGGGAATTTTTTCTTATAGTAAGAAGTATAATTTTTTAAGAATAATAAAGAAAATTTTGAATGTAATTTGAGGTTACAGAATGATATGACCATCCACATAAAAAGTTTTTTTTTATATAGTAGAAATAAATTTGTACGTGAAAAGGCTTTTTGTAAACTTATGTTTAGAAATAAATTATTTTTCTAAACTTCCATTAATATTATTATTATTCAAATTTATAATATAATTAATTATAATAATAATATTACTAATATTATTAATATTATTAACATTATTAAATATTATTAATATTATTCATATTAATATTATTAATACTATTATTAATACTATTAATAATATACTATTATTAATAGTATTAATAATATACTATTATTAATAGTATTAATAGTATACTATTAATATTATTAACCAATAACATTCCAATCACCAGGACTTCATACTCAGTTTGGTTATTGTTGGCCTTGAAGGTGAACCTAAGGGCCTGCTCAATCAACAGTTCGTTAGGTCCTTTCAAAATAATTAAAACACCGCTACCTTGTTGATTAGAGGATCCATCCAGGGACAGGATCTCCTAAAAGTCTCCACCGTCTATTTGGGTGGCTTCTGAAGATAACTCTACTACGAAGTCAGTGTATACTTGGTCCTTGATGGCCCCTTGGGTTCGTATTGCACGTTGAACTCAAACAGCTCGACTGCCCAGCGCACCATTCGACCTACTACATTGGGTTTCTGGAGGACTTTGCGTATTGGGAGATCGGTCAATCACTGTGATACTCTGAAAATAGTGACGGAGTCGCCGAGCTGCGAACACCACCGCCAAGGCTGCCTTTTTCGATGGCCTGATATCGTACCTCTAACCCTTGTAACACCTTGCTTACGAAATATATAGGCCTCTAAGCCTGATCTTGCTCTTGCACAATGACCAAGTTGATTGCCCGATCTATAATTGCGAAATAGAGGCAAAGGGGAGTACCTGGTTGCGGCTTACAAAGGACAAGGAGGCTGGCCAGGTACTTCTTCAACTTAAGGAACGCCTCTTCACATTCGTGAGTCCATGTGAAGCGGTTATTCTTCTTCAGACACTGGAAATAAGGGTACCCCTTATCCCCTCCTGCTGATAGGAACCTAGATAGGGCGACCGTACACCCAGTTAGCTACTGTACCTCCTTAACAATGGCGGGGCTCCTCATCCCTATGATTGTTGCACACTTGTCCGGGTTCGTTTCTATCCCCCGTTCAGTGAGCATGAACCCTAGGAACTTACCTGCCTCCACCCCAAACACACATTTCTCTAGGTTTAACTTTAGGTTGTACTTAGCTATTGTAGTGAATAGCTCTTCCAGATCAGCGACGTGTTAATCCCTTTCTCCCGAGGTGACGATCATGTCATCCACATATGCTTGCACATTTCACCCAATCATGGGGGCGAGAATCCTATCCATCAACCTCTAGTAGGTAGCGTCGGCGCTCTTCAGCCCAAAAGGCATGACTTTATAACAATAGATAGAGAGCTTTGTCATGAATGCGATCTTGCACTCATCTCGGGGGTGCATGTGAATCTGATTGTACCCCGAGAACGCGTATAGGAAGCTCAGGAGTCGGCAACCTGAAGCGTTGTCCACCAAGGAATCAATGCTGGGCAGCGGATACGAATCTTTGGGAGTCCTTATTCAGGTCTGTGAAGTCGACGCACATTCTCCACCTTCCGTTTGCCTTCTTCACCAATACCATGTTTGGCAACCACTCAAGGTACTGGGTCTCCCTTATGTGGCCAACTTTCAAGAGCTTCTGAGTTTTCTCTTTGATGACCATACGTCTTTCCTCATTGAACTTCCTTCTCCTTTGGATCACTGGCCTCATCCATAGTAAGTCTATGACACAAGAAGTCAGGATCTATGTCAGGCATGTCTACAGAAGACAATACAAAAGCATTCATGTGCCTCGCTATCACTTCGGCGATATGATCTTGCATCTCTTGGCCAAATGATGAGCCGAGCTTGAACTTCTTCCTTTTAATATTTTTTTATGTACCTCACCGGCCCAGGTCGCCTATCGCTAGTGGCCTTTGCTTGGGTGATCATCTCCGGCCTATGTGCTTGGGTGATGACCATGCAAACTTCTCTTCTGCTTTTTAGGCTATTCTCATAGCACTTTCTCGATGCCTTCTGGTCAGACTTGATGATGATCATCACTCCCTCGAAGGAAGAAAGCTTCATCTTCATGTGCCTTGTTGAGGCTACTGTGCCTAACCTGTTCAAGGAGGGTCTACCCACAAGCAAGTTATAGGCCGAAACAACATTAACCACTAAATACTTGATACTGATCGTGCGAGATGAGACGCCATCTAAGAAGGTCGTCCTCAGCTCCACATGTCCCCGCACCTCCACCTGGTCCCCAACAAAGCCAAACAGACAACCATCATATGGTCTCAACTGGTCAGGTGGCAACTGTAGGTTGTTAAACGTTACCCAAAACATCACATCAATCGAGCTCCCCTGGTCAATGAGAACTCGGTGCACCCTTCTTCCCACGGTGACGACGGAGATTACTACTGGATCATCCTCGTGTGGGACCATATCCCCCAAATCAGCTCTTGTAAAGTAGAGGTCGGGCTCGACTGGCTGGTCAGACCCCGCGCCTCTACTATCATTACCTCCCTAGTGTACTTGCGCTTGGAGGCGGAGCACCCTCCTCTTGAAAATCCTCCTGAGATGGTATTCAGCTCACCGTGATCAGGCACCTCATGCTCGTGGTCTGCTGAGGGGACATCTTCCTTTGACCCCTCCTAGGTCCTTCTAAGTACTCTTTCAGAAATCCATCTTTTATCAAGCTTGCTAACTGGTAGTCTAGGGCTATATAGTGCTCCACATCATGCCCGAAACCTTTATGGAACTCACACCACATCTCCTTGCGCGACCCCAATTTCCTATCTGATTTCGGGGGAAATCCCAGCTTATTCGCCATTCCGGGCATACCCAACAGCTCTTTGTAAGTCATCCAAAATTTTGGCGGAAGGGTAGTTCATCTCTCGCCTTCGTTCTGGGTTGGTTCTTTCTGGGCGCGTAAGGTGTTCGTCATGCGTCTGACCTTTTCTTAATCGCGGCTTCGTGGACCCTCAGAAGCTGAGCTCAGTTGCCCTCTTTGGGCTTGGCTGGCGCTGGGTGCATACTGTTGTGCTTTACTGATACGACCTTTTCTGCGGCGATGTGGGTGACAGCTTGTCGTCGTATCTCCCAAACGTTCTTGCTTGATTTCTGATTAGTGAGTCGTTGAACAACCCTAACATGACCCCCTGCCCAAAGTCATGGACCATCAAGGCTTCGTCCAGGGTCTGGAGCTTCATTGTGAACGCCTCAAATCAGTTCAAAAGATCCTTCAACGACTCTCCCTGTCTTTGCTTTATTTCGAAAAGGTCGAAAGAGACTAGCGGTTGGGCTTGATTGACAATGAATTGTTCCCTAAAAAGTCTAGAAAACTGAACAAAAGAGGTTATGTGGCCATTACGAAGGCCAACAAACCACTGTAGTGTCGTACCCATGAACATCTTGCAATGCATAACATTCATTCCACCCGAGATCATCATCTGAGCATTAAATGTTGTAAGATGGGTCTCGGGGTCTTCTACACCTGTAAACACAATCTTGGGTATCATGAAATTGGCTGGTATAACAACGTCCATGATCGCCTGCGAAAACGATTTGGGGCAAGCCCTAGCTGAGAAATCGGGCCTCGCTCCCCTGCGGAGCGTTCGCCAAACTGCGGTAGACTTATACGCAACTCGTCATTAGTCTTGTGCAACTCGTCATTTCTTCCTCGAGACGCGTCGATTTCCGCCATCAGCTAGTCTAACCTGAGCACTTGCTCGGCTCGGACCTCCACCATGAGTCTCTCCTGTTCAGCTTTGGATGTCGTTATCGCCTCTTGGAGAGCACTCACAGTCTCTATAAGCTGTTGTATGGTAGGGTTGTCACTCCTTTCATATCCTAATGGGCCTTGCCTTGTATTCCTCATCACGTCTAGGAACTCGAGCACGACTGCGGATGGGACCTGGTTTCAAATGTTCTTTCCGGTTGATTTGCTCGCCGGTTGACTTTCATGTCAAGCTCTAACTTCATTTATTTCTTCACGAATTTGTCATATCTCTTGCTGCTCTTGAACGTAGCTCTGTTGAAACAGAGCGGGTCCTACCTATTAATTGCACTCCCTCTGACGATCAAGTCAGTACAGGGCTAATAAGAATTTAAGAAGTAGTAAGTTTCAGTCTTAGAAACAACGTACCTTTACCTGGGGTCTCAAGCCCCTTTTATAGCTTACCTCTTGTAACAACTTTCCATCACAAGAATCTAATCTCAACTGAAAGCATACTCAATAGGAAAATATTTTGTTCAAAGGCACACTTTCACGGTGCCGCAACAGAACTGAATCTTTCCTCTAGGGAGTGCATAAAGTAAAAACAGAATAACCACCAGGGCACCAACTCATGTACGAACATCAGCGGTTCATTCTGCTTACGTAGGCACCCTACTCATGGTGTTACGCTATCTTTCATTATTCATGTAACCTAACCTTTATGTGCCCTAGCAAACATGGGCTTAGGTTTAAAAGAAAGTATTTACTTAAGCTAGACCCCATGTGCACTAAGCGCACCCCTAGGTCCATGATTACCCTCTGCCAGCCGCCTAGGCCTTATGCAAGAAGGATCACCTTAATTATACAAAAATGAACTTATACGTACATCTAGGGCCCATTTACATGGCCCGTTATTTTGGCCAAAAAGCCGATCTGACCTGTCTATGTCAGGGTCGAGGTTTGACCACCGAGCTCAAAGCCTTGAGCGCTCTTGTCCAATACAATTATGAATATTATTAATATTGTTAATATTATTAATACTATTAATACTATTAATACTATTACATATTATGAAATACTATTAATAATATTATATATTATTCATATTATTAAATATTATTACTATTAAATATTATTATTATTATTAAATATTATTAATATTGTTAATAGTGTACCCAGGGCAGGCCAAGCCCAAAGAAGGCAGTCGAGCTCAACCAATGAGAGTACATGAAGCTGTGACCGAGAAAAGGTCAGACACACAGCGAGCGCCTTATGCGCCAAGAAAGAGCCAACTCAAGTCGAAGGAGAAGAATCTGCCTTTCCGACCCAAGTTCAGAATGACTTACAAGGAGTTGTTGGATATGTCGAGTATGGCAGATAAACTGAGGTTCCCCATGAAATCTGTTAAGAATTTGGGACCACGAAAGGAGGTATGGTGCGAGTTCCATAAAGCGTTCGGGCATGATGTGGAACACTGTATAGCCCTAGGCTACAATTAGCAAGCTTGGTAAAGGATGGGTTTTTGAAGGAGTATATGGAGGGGAGTCAAGAAGGGTCGAAGGAGGAGCTTCCACCAGCGGACCAAGGACATGAGGTACCTGTCCACGGCGAGATCCATACTATCTATGGAAGATTTTTAGGAGGGGGTGTTCCACCTCCAAACTAAGAAGTATGCGAGGGAGGTGATGACAGTAGAGGCACGGGGGACTGGCCAACTAGTCGAGCCCGACCTATGCTTTACAAAGGCTGATCTGAGAGACGTAGTCCCACATGAAGATGATCCGGTAGTGATCTCGATCGTTACTGTGGAAAGAAGAGTGCCAGGGTTCTCATTGATCAGGGGAGCTCCGCCGACGTAATGTTATGGGTAACATTTAGCAAGTTGCAGTTGTCACCTGACCAACTGAGACCATACGACGACTGTTTGTTTGGTTTTAATGGAGATCAGGTGGAGGTAAGGGGGCATGTGCATTTGAGGATGAATTTCTCATATGGCACCTTATCTCGCACAATCAATATCAGGTATTTGGTTGTTAACGCAGTTTCGGCTTATAATATGCTTTTGGGCAGACCGTCCTTAAAAAGCTTCAAATGCTGAAAATTACAGTCAATTACTTCAAGCTTTTCAAGAAACACATGAAGAAGCTAACCGATTGGCTCTCTTGAACAACCGGTTGAAGAGAATGAACAACTGGCTTGAAAACATAGTCAAATCACTGGAAGAAGAATTAGAAAATTCAAAAACAGATTTTGAAAACCTTGAAATTCTTTACAAAAACTCTTCTTGCAAGTGTCATAGAGATCAAGTAAGAGAGGATTTCACTAATGAAGGAAGAGGCCATCCACCCAAGAATTTAAAGTTCTTCATTCTAGTCTTCTCAAAAATCAAAGAAGAATTAAATAAAGAGAGGACCAAGCCTAAAGCCAATAAGAAAACTACAAGCATTCAAGAATGGGCTCCAATTAATATCTCTCTTTATAGTTTCTTTTGTATAAATTTGTAAATAACATAGAGTAGTGTTTAGGAAGGTGCTGAAGAGGGAAACCTAAGACACCTCCTTTGTATAGCACCTATAGTCATTAGTTTTAGGAAAGATCTAGAAGGTGCCTCTTTACTCTCCATTTAGGCGCTAGAATAGGAAAAGTTAGAAGGCTACCTTGCAAAGCTTCTCTTGTAAGCTTCCTTTGTAATAGTGACTGGTCCTCCTCCCTATAAAAGGAAGACTTAGGTCTTTGAAATAATAAGATTGATTTTGTGAGTATTGAACCTCTCCCAAATTGGTGAATGAATTGAGAGAGACTTGTGTCTTCTTCTCTTCTAGTCTTATCTTGAGTGAATTCTTGGACTCTCAAGTGGTGGCAACTACACTCATCTTGAAGCAAATCATCCTTCAAGTAGCGTGCACACTCCCAAGAGCTCCAACCACATAAGTTTCCTTGTTTTTTTCATCTCCTTCTTCCATTTCCATTCCAAAACAAACTCTAAAACATGTCTTTGTTGTTTCTTGATATTTCAATCGGTAGAACTTGTTTGTCTTGTGTTTATATTCGGTAGTTTCATTTAGTTTGCTGTTCTTGTGGTTTTAATTGTGTTTCCTTGAGTTTTAATCGGTTCATTTGTGTTGTTTCTTGCTTTAATCGGTTCATATGACCAAAAATGGGTTTCTAAGAGAGTTTGGCTTGGTTACTTGTGTTTTGGTGAGTTCTTGAATGATAAGAACACTGATCCAATTCTTAAAAAGTGCCTAATCATATTCCAACTCTGGTTGAATCCATAACATGTTCATATCATATCTCCATCATGTTATTGGAATCACATCAAAGTGTGACTCTCTTATTTGTGGAAATTGTGAAAATCTTGAAAAGAAAGTTGATTATCTTGTAAGAACTGTGGATAGGCTTTCGAAGGGTAAATCCAACTTTGAGAATGTCTTGGCATCTCAAAATTGTGTTTTTGGAAAAGCTGGATTAGGTTTTAATCCACAGAACAAGCAAGACAAGTTTTCAAAGTCATTTTCGAAATTGTCAGAAAAACAACTGATTATTCTGTCGAAACAACCGGTTGTTACATGCTTCTACTGCATGAAAAGAGGCCATTCTATCAGATTTTGTAAAATTAGGAAATATTCTGTTCCTAATGGCATTATGAGATGGATTCCTAAAGATTCTGGAGTTCCCAGTGATGAATGTAAATCAAAAGGACCCACATTTAAAAGGGGACCAAATCTTTGTACTTGAAATTTTACTTTGTAGGGAAATTTGATGGAAAGCATGCAACAATGGTATCTGGACAGTGGCTGCTCAAAACACATGACAGGAGATAAATCAAAGTTTGTTAGCATCATCTTCAAACAAGAAGGCCATGTAACATATGGAGACAACAACAAAGGAAGAATTCCTGGAAGAGGCTCTATAGGAGACAAGAGTATCTTACTTATTCATGATGTCTTGTATGTAGAGGGACTAAAGCACAACTTGCTTAGCATTAGCCAACTATGTGACAAAGGCTATCAAGTAATCATCAAGACAAACTCTTGTGAAATCTGCCTTCCCAACTCAAAAGAGGTAATGTTGATTGGTAAGAGAATCAACAATGTCTATCTCTTGGATATTTCTTCTCCTTGTTCTATTGGTTGTCTTCTTTCTAAGCATGATGAATCTTGGTTATGGCATAGAAGAATTGCTCACATTCATATGAATCACTTAAACAAATTAGTCTCAAAAGATCTTGTGATTGGGTTGTCTTCTTTCAAAATTAAAAATGTTGTTTCATCTTTAAAACCCCTTGAGCTGCTCCATATGGATTTGTTTGGATCTTCAAGAACCATGAGTCTTGGTGGCAACTATTATGCTCTTGTTATTGAGGATGATTTCTCTAGGTACACATGAACTCTCTTCTTGGAATCAAAGAGTGATGCCTTCCAAAAACTTGCTAGAAGGTTACAAAACACAAAAAACAGCAACATTGGTTCTATAAGGAGTGATCATGGAGGGGAATTTCAAAATGAGAAATTCAGCAAATTTTGTGAGAAGATGGGGATCTTACACAACTTCTCTGCACCAAGAACTCCTCAACAGAATGGTGTAGTGGAAAGAAAGAACAGATCTCTTGAAGAGTTAGCAAGAACCATGCTAAGTGAATCCTCCCTACCAAAATACTTTTGGCTGATGCAGTTAGCACCTCTTGTTATGTGATGAATAAAGTGCTAATAAGGTCAATCTTGAAGAAAACTCCCTATGAACTCTTCAATGGAAGGAAGCCAAACATTTGTCACCTAAGAGTGTTTGGATGCAGCTGCTTTGTTCTAAATAATGGGAAAGAAAATCTGGGAAAGTTTGATGAAAAAGCTGATCATGGAATCTTTATTGGCTATTCCTCATGCCTATAGGATCTACAACAAGAGGCTCATGACTGTAGAAGAATCTGTTCATGTGGTATTTGATGAAGTTGATCACAAAAGCATTCAAGTCTCAAAGAACAGCACATAAGAGGATGAGCAAAACATCAATTTGGAGAAGTTGGACTGCTGTGCAGAAAAACAACTGGTTGATTCATTGAAACAACCAATTGAAATTCTGCAGCAGAGTGAGTTGCCTAAAGAATGGAGAATACCAAGAGATCTGTCAGTGGAGAAAAATCATTGGGCAGATAAAGGAGGGTGTTTCTACACGTAGTTCTATCTCAAACTTCTGCAGGCACACTGCTTTTGTCTCTCAAGTTGAACCAAAGTCTATTGGAGAAGCTCTTAAAGATGAAAAATGGGTGGAAGCTATGCATGAAGAGCTGAATCAGTTTGCTAGGAATGATGTGTGGTTTCTGGTTCCCAAAACAGATGAGATGAATATCATTAGATCTAAATGGGTTTTCAGAAACAAGCTTGATGAGGCTGGAGTAATTACAAGGAACAAGGCAAGAGTAGTTGCCAAAGGCTACAATCAAGAGGAAGGGATTGACTATGGAGAAACCTTTGCCCCTGTTGCAAGATTGGAAGCTGTGAGGCTATTGCTGGCTTTTGCTTGTATGAGTGGATTCAAACTCTTTCAAATGGATGTGAATAGTGTTTTTCTCAATGGCTTTATCAATGAAGAAGTGTATGTTGAACAACCACCGGGTTTTGAGGATCATCAACATCCCAATCATGTTTTTAAGTTGAAAAAAGGCTTTGTATGGGCTTAAGCAAGCTCCAAGGCAGTGGTATGCAAGGCTTAGCAATTTTCTTTTATCACATGGTTATGAAAGAGGAATAATTGATAAAACTCTCTTCATCAAGAAGTCAAATTCTGAAATTATCCTAGTGCAAATCTATGTTGATGACATCATCTTTGGTGCTACCCAAGATAGTTTGTGTGAAGAATTTGTGGCAGCTAGGGGTGGTCATGGATTGGTAGGGGAATAGAGGCTAACCCGGACAAGTGTTACACGCAGTTAAACTGGGACTGAGATTCCCAGCGAGAGCGTTACGCATGGACCTTGCATGATCATATCTCAGAGAAAGAGGAGCTGCTCACCGGTAGAATCGTGCACGAGAGTGGCCTAAGGGAGTTAGTAAACCGGTCAGTGATTGGTGACTCTCTTAACCCATTACGTGCATGACATCGTGAAGGGGAAATCGTTTATGCAGAGAGCAATGCTTGGTGAGTGTGCCTAGTCCAGCCACACCTGGCGTTCTCCTGGGAGTGTGCGATTCACCCAGATGGAAGAAACGCGCTAAGTTACTCCGCAAGGGAATAACTTAGGCGCACAAAGAGATGCGCTAGAGCCCTTCAGGTAGTGGCACGTGTACGGTTAGATGTGAGTTGCATGCCTCCACGTGTCACCATCTGAGAGAGGCGCGACCAAGATAAAAGTGCACTCCGAGTCGTGAAAGGTACACACACCCACGTTTTTACTCATTTTGGGTACGTTTTCGCACAATAGCGTAACAGAATTCTGACACACGCAGAGGATAGCGTAACAGAATTTTGTTAGGCACAAACACAGAGAGAGAGAGAGAAAAAAGAGAATCAGAGAGAGATTCAGTGACATTTTTTTGTTGGTGGTTCTGTGACCTAACTTGAGCGTCGGAGTGCAAACGGCCGCTAGAGGCGCCGTCTGTGTTTTTTGCAGGTTGCGTTTGAAGTTCCCGGAGAAGGTTCTAAGAGCATTCTTGCGGATAGCACAGTTGCATAGGCGGGGTAAGGAAGTGATCCTGCCGGCAACTCGAACGTGGATGAATCGCTTCGTAGCACTCTCTGCCCTGTCTACGCGACTGCGTCTTCTGCAGAATCACCCTCCGAACCTTCTCTCAGATGTCTTCAAATGTGACCTGCAAAACACACAGACGGCGCCTCTAGCGGCCGTTTGCACTCCGACGATCAAGTTAGTCCACAGAACCACCAAAAACTAGAAAACTAGTAGTGTGTGTGTAAGAACTCTTGCACTCTGTTTTTTTTTCCCCCCACTTCTCTCCCTGATTCCTCCTTTTATCTCTCTGTCTCTGCTTCTGGGCATAACAGAATTCTGTTATGCTTTTCTGGCATGTGTCAGAAACCTGTTACGCTTTTCAGAGACAGTGTACCTGCAGAATCAGAGAGTGTGGGTGTCTGTGCGTGTCCGCGCGTCTCTGCGCTGGGCTGCGCCTGTCTGTACCCTTAATGGTACGGAGTGCACCTTTGTCTGGACCGCACCCCTCTCAGATGGTGACACGTGGAGGCCTGCAACTCACATCTAACCACACACGTGTCATTTACTGGAAGGGCTCTAGCGCTTCTCTTTGTGTGCCTAAGTTACGCCCTCGCGGAGTAGCTTAGGATATTTCTCTCATCTGGGTAAATCGCGTACTCTTAGGAGAACGTCGGGTGTGGCTGGTCTAGGCACACTCACCAAACGTTGCTCTCTGCGTAGGCGACTTACCCTTCACGATGCCACGCACGTAATGGGTTGAGGGAATCACCAATCACTGACTGGCTTACTAGTCCCCTCAGGCCACTCTCGGGCATGATTCCCTGAGGTGTGCTCATGCGAGATCCATGCGTAACGCTCTCGCTGGGAACCTCGGTCCCAGCTTAACTGCGTGTAACACGAGACCCCGATGACAATACACCCGATGACTGATCAGTGTTTATCTGTTTCTCGCATTCTGCCTTCAGGCGTTAGTCTGAGAACTGGTCTGTTGGTGGCCACTTGGGTACTGACCACCGATCACCATTCTGGATGATCTGTCGGTGGTCACCTGGTTACTGACCACCGATCACCTCTCTTGGCGATCGTCCCCCTGACCTCTCTGCCACCTGGTCCACGTGTCACCCTGCGAGTGGTCCACGTGGTTCTCTGATGCTGATGTCATCGACTACCGATGACCGATCGGATCAGGAAGCGACAAAGCAATTCCTCCACGCTTGAGTTGGCGACAGGATCATTTGGCGCCCACCGTGGGGCCCTGTGAATCGTGGTCCCATCCACACCAAAGTTTCTGAAGTTTCTCAAAGTTTTTGCTGAGTTTTTTGCTGAGAAAATGAGGAGAACCAGACAAACATCACCTGCGCCATCTGCTGAGGAAGGAGCTGTGACAATGGCGCAGGTCCTGGAGATGATGCGTGCGCTGCAGGACAATGTCGCAGCGTCGAGAGCTGAACAAGAGAAGATGCAGGCGGAGTTGGCTGCATCGCAGAGCAGGAATGATGAGCTGAATCGCGTTAATGAGGAGCTGAGAAGGACGTTACAGGAGAAGAAGGAACGCGCAGTTGAAGAAAGGATGTCGATGCCACCATCGCCTCCGAGAGCGTTCCCTATGCCATTCTCCCCTGAAATCATGAAAACCATGGTGCCTCCCAACCTGGTGGGAGTGAAGGCGTCGTTCACGGGGGTAGAAGATCCAGAAGCGCATCTGACGGCGTTCCACACTCAGATGATGCTGTCTGGGGCTCAGATGCCGTGTACTGCAAGATGTTCATGAGTACACTGAGTGGAATCGCCATGGAATGGTTCGTGAGTCTGCCAGAGGGTCATATCACGTCCTTCCATCAGTTTTCGAAGCTTTTCACTGAGCAGTACATCGTTAATAGAGCACCTTCAGTGGTGTCGTACGATCTGTTCGATGTACGCCAATATCAAGGAGAGTCGCTGAAAGACTACCTCAACCGCTTCGGAGCACAAGTGGTTAGATTGCCCAACAAGGACGAGGATATGCTGGTGCATGCGTTTAAGAAGGGAGTGCTGCCTGGTCCCTTCAGTGAGTCGCTCATCAGGAGCCATCCCAGCACCTTTGCGGAGATCCGACGACGCGCGGTGGCGCACATAGTGGCAGAGACAGAGGTTTCTGAGAAAAGAGGAAGTGCTGCACCACCGAAGCCGCGTGGAGGACAGGGGAAGCAACTGCAGCAAGTGAGGGTGCATGAGGCAAAGGAGGGAAAGAAGGTGCAGGGGAAACCTCGTCCTTATGCACCCAGGAAGGACCAGGGCAGGGGGCGTGCAAGGGAGAATAATGCACCCCCAAGATACGATTTCATGGTAGAGTTGGCGGATCTGATCGCCCTTCCTGCCATAGCTGCAAGACTCCGAGTACCAGAGAAGACAGATAAGGTACTTGAGAGGAAGAAGAACGAGTGGTGTGAGTTTCACCAAGCCTTTGGCCACACACTCCACTCCTGGTTGGCGTTGGGAAACCAGCTGGCGGAGTTGGTAAAGTCTGGGTTCCTGGCAGATTACCTGCGGGAGGCGCAGGGTGATCGCGCATCGGGGGCCCAGGCAGGAGAACAGCAGCATGAAATCCCTATGCACGGGGAGGTGCAAACGATTGCGGGAGGCTTCTCCGGTGGGGGGTGCACCGCATCACAAAGAAGAAGGTATGCTCGATCGGTTATGGCCGTGGACTCGGTAGACGAGGGCCATTTCCCCGAGGTAGACATCACTTTCAAGAAAGCTGATCTACAGGATGTTGTACCGCACGACAACGATCCTGTGGTCATCTCCCTCATCACAGCAGGAAGGCGAGTGCACAGAGTGCTCGTAGACCAAGGGAGCTCGGCAGACGTCATGTTCTGGCCGACGTTCAACAAGTTGCAACTGTCCCCCGATCAACTAAGGCCGTATACCGGGTGTCTTTACGGCTTTGCAGGGGATCAGGTAGAGGTGCGGGGGTACATTGAGCTGAGGACGACGTTCACCGATGGAACAACAGCCCGCACCGAAAGGATAAAGTACTTGGTGGTGAACGCCCCTTCTGCGTACAACATCTTGCTGGGAAGGCCAACACTCAATAGGTTGGGTGCAGTGCCATCGACGAGGCACATGAAGCTGAAGCTGCCGTCGATGGAGGGGACCATAATAACCATCAAGTCAGATCAGGCTGAGGCTAGACGCTGTTATGAGAACAGCCTCAGGCACAAGAGGAGCATATGCCATATCACCTCAACACCACCACCAGGTGTGCTCGAAGAGCGATCGGTGGTTAGGGGAATGCATGGCGATCAGGAGATGGAGGATGCTACGCTGGGGGGGCTCCCAGGTAGCTCAGGTGGAAGCGGAGGAGGAGGGCATGATCACTCCTCGCGAGTCAGGGATCGCGAGGGCGGTTATCGCCAGCGAGAGAAGACCCCACCCAGCTGAGGGGTGGGTAGAAGTAGATATAAGGGGGAAAAGGTTCAAGTTGGGAGGATCGCTCGGCGAAGAAGAACGAAGGCTGATCGCCGGGGTGATCGAGAAGCACATGGGCGCGTTCGCATGGTCAGCATCTGAAATGCCAGGAATCGACCCTGACTTCCTTTGCCATCGCCTGTCGATGGATCCTAAAGTTCGACTTGTGCGTCAGAGGCGAAGGAAATTCAACGAAGAAAGGAGGAAAGTGATCCACGACGAAGCGCAAAAGCTCCTTGCCGCAGGGCACATCAGGGAGATCCAGTACCCTGAGTGGCTAGCGAACGTGGTACTGGTGCAGAAGCCAAACGGCAAGTGGAGGATGTGCGTGGACTTCACTGACCTCAACAAGGCATGCCCCAAAGATTCTTACCCTCTACCCAGTATAGACGCTCTAGTGGATAGCGCATCAGGGGGGAAGCTACTCAGCTTCTTGGATGCATTCTCAGGATACAACCAGATCAGAATGCACCCCAGGGATGAATGCAAGACCGCATTCATGACTGAATGGTCTTGCTACTGCTACAAGGTAATGCCGTTCGGGCTGAAGAATGCGGGGGCTACCTACCAGCAACTTATGGATAGGGTGCTCTCGCCCATGCTTGGAAGGAACGTGCATGGATATGTAGATGACATGGTGGTCACATCCCGAGAGAAGGAGCATCATGTGGCCGATCTGGAGGAATTATTCACCACCATCGCCAAGTACAGGTTGAAGCTCAACCCTGAGAAATGTATTTTTGGCGTGGAGGCTGGGAAGTTCTTGGGTTTCCTCCTGACAGAGCGTGGAATCGAAGCTAATCCAGAGAAGTGCGCAACAATCGTGGCGATGAGGAGTCCAACGACGGTGAAGGAGGTGCAGCAACTCACCGGTCGGTTGGCAGCATTATCCCGGTTTATGTCCGTTGGAGGGGAGAAAGGTCATCCGTACTTCCAGTGTCTTAAGCGCAACAGCAGATTCCTTTGGACACAGGAGTGCGAGGAGGCCTTCATCAAGTTGAAGGAGTACCTGGCAGGCCCACCAGTCTTGCGTAAACCACAAGTGGGCACCCCTCTTCGTCTATACTTTGTTGTGACGGAGAGAGCAGTCAGTTCGGTCCTGGTGCAAGAGCAAGATCAGGTTCAGAAGCCTATGTACTTTGTGAGTAAGGTACTGCAAGGCCCTGAAACAAGGTACCAAGCCCTCGAGAAGGCTGCCCTGACGGTGGTATTTTCAGCAAGAAGACTCAGACATTATTTCCACAGCTTCACAGTAGTGGTAATGACAGATTTGCCCATCGAAAAGGTGCTAAAGAAACCAGACGTAGCGGGAAGGATGGTCAAGTGGGCGGTGGAATTGTCAGAGTTCGACATTCAGTACGAGCCCCGAGGACCGTTAAAGGGGCAGGTGTTCGCCGACTTTGTGGTCGAGCTGTCGTCGGTCGCGACACCTTCAGAAGGTTTAGACTTCGGATGGGTATTATCAGTGGATGGCTCCTCCAATCAGCAGGGGAGCGGCGCTGGGGTCATTTTGGAAGGCCCGAACGGAGTGCTGATCGAGCAGTCCCTCCACTTTGCCTTCAAGGCTAGCAACAATCAGGCGGAGTATGAAGCCCTGATCGCAGGAATGTTGCTAGCAAGAGAAATGGGAGCAAGAAGTCTGGTTGCTAAGAGTGACTCTTTGCTAGTCACCGGGCAAGTTACAGGGGAGTTCCAGGCGAAAGATCCCCAGATGGCAGCTTACCTGGAATACGTACAGCTCATAAAGACGTCCTTCACCGAGTTTGAACTAGTTCATGTGCCGAGAGAGCAAAATGCCAGAGCAGACCTGCTTGCCAAGCTGGCCAGCTCAGGCAAGGGGGGAAAACAGAGGACCGTCATTCAGGAGACCTTGAAGGTACCGCGAGCGTTCGTGTCAGACAACCAGGTACTTCAAGTGTACAAATCGATGGAGCGTCTGACGATCGGTCATCGTTCACTGACTCAGAAGACGTTGAAAGCGCCGAGGGTTAGATTGCGACCGGCAAAGACCGATGAGGCAATGGAAGTCTGCACTGTTAGGGAGCCCGACATGTGGATAACACTGTACCAGTTGTACTTAGAAGATGGTGTACTCCCACTTGACCCGACAGAGGCAAAAAGAATAAAGAGGAGCTCGAGTAAGTTTACTTTGATCGATGGGAACCTGTTTAGATTTGGGTTTTCTCATCCTGTGCAGATCTGCGTGTATGGCGAGAAATGCACTAGACTTATGTCAGAGCTACACGAGGGGGTATGCGGAAGTCATGTAGGTGGTCGCGCTTTGGCAAGTAGGATCCTACACGCGGGGTACTACTGGCCAACGCTGAAGGAAGACTGCGTGAGGTATGCTCAGCGTTGCAAACAGTGTCAACTTCACGCAGACTGACATAAGGCACCTCCCGAGGAGTTGAAGTCCATCCATAGCCCGTGGCCATTTCACACATGGGGAATCGACATCCTAGGACCTTTTCCCCTGGCGATAAGGCAGATGAAGTTCCTCATCGTGGCCATCGAGTATTTCACCAAGTGGGTGGAGGCAGAACCAGTCGCGCACATCACCGCACAGAAAGTCGAGCACTTTGTCTGAAAGAACATTGTCTGTCGTTTCAGAGTACCCAAGAGGCTGGTCTCCGACAATGGCACCCAGTTCACAAGTCATCAGCTAAGGAAGATGTGCGAGGAGTTAAAGATACAACAGGTTTTCGCCTCGGTGGAACACCCACAAACCAATGGGCAGGTGGAGTCAGCCAATCGAGTACTGCTCAGGGGGCTGAAGCGAAGACTAGAGAAAGCTAAAGGAAACTGGGCAGAGGAGGTCCCCAGAATCGTATGGTCCTACCATACTGATCCTGCCGAAAACTCGAACGTGGAGGAATCGCTCTGTAGCACTCTCTGACCCGTCTACGCGACTGTGTTCTCTGCAAAATCACCCTCAGAACCTTCTCTCGGATCTCCAAACGTGACCTGCAAAACACACAGACGACGCCTCTAGCGGCCGTTTGCACTCCGACGATCAAGTTAGACCACATAACTACCAAATGAGAAAACTAGTAGTGTGTGTGTAAAACTCTTGCTCTCTCTGTTCTCGTATCCCTCTTTACTCTCACCCTGATTCTATTTTATGTCTCTCTCTGTATATGGGCCTAACAGAATTCTGTTATGCTTTCTGGCATGTGTCAGAACCCTGTTATGCTTTCTGCGACAACGTACCTCTAGAATCAGTAGAGTGAGAGCGTGAGAGTCTGTGCGTGTCTGCGCGTCTCTGCGCTTTGCTGCGCCTGTTTGTACCCTTAGTGGTATGGAGTGCACTTTTATCTGGATCGCACCCCTCTCAGATGATGACACGTGGAGGCCTGCAACTCACATCTAACCACACACGTGTCACTTACTGGAAGGGCTCTAGCGCTTCTCTTTGTGTGCCTAAGTTACGCCCTTGTGGAGTAACTTAGGATATTTCTCCCACCTGGATATTTCGCCCATACATTGGCGCGCGCCTTCACTGTTCCTTCATCTTCTTCAATCGACTCTCAGACTTCTTGCGAACTCTTTCTCTGCGCACCCATCTTTCTTCAAGTTTTCTGCTTCCAAACCTCTTGCGATCATCCAAAGGTATGGTTTTTCTTCTTCCTGGGTCTATTTAGGTTATTTCTACCGTTTGCATTTACCTTTCTCGTTATCATGCATTCATTTCCCCTGTTTTCCCTCTCTCGACCCACGCTAGGGTTTTTCGCGCTCCTGCCTTGATTTCTGCTTCTCCTTCTTCCTTTTTTCACTTGGGCATCTCTTTCTCCTTTTCCTTCTCTGTTTTCACCGAACCATTCATCATTCCCTCTTCTTCCATTCATTCTGACCTTTCGTTTTTCCTCCATTTGCAGCTATCTCGCGATGGCTCGCTTGAAACAAACCGCGCGCATTATTGCCTCATCCTCTGGTGCACAGCCTTCCGCGAGTGCGCCAGCTCCACCACCGCCTGTTGCCACCTCCTACCATGACAATGCCAGGGTCTACGACTGGGCCCCCCTGGCGTTGCTGGCCGAAACATCCACCTTACTACCGCAGGGTCACCTCACTTCCCTTCTGAGCCATGACCCGGATGAACCTTCGTGTGCCATTGACGGGGAAAACGACTTCAACATCCAAGTCCGCATCCCTCCTCGAGGGATGCCCATCTGTGCGGACGATAGGGCCACCAATGGGGTGCCCTTCGTCTTCACATACTCCGCCATCTTCAAAAGGTTGAAGCTGCGCCTCCCCTTCACCTTTTTTGAAAAGGAGTTGATGATGGAGTTGAACGTCGCGCCCTGCCAACTCCATCCCAATGCCTGGGCCTTCATCCGGGCATTTCAGATCCTCTGCAATTACTTCGGGCACAACGCCTCCGTGGATGTGTTCCTCTACTTCTTCGAGGCGAAGAATCCTGGGGACAGGTCCTGGGTTAGCCTGAACGGGGTTGCTGGACGGGTGCTCCTGGGCCTATACCAGCAATCCTTCAAAGACTGGAAGGGCAGGTTCTACATGATATCTGCCACCCCACAAAGTCCAAATCTGCTCGAGGGGTATCCCCTCTACTGGGTTCCTGGGGTTGAATTCAAGAAACCCAGGGACCTCGAAGCCATGGCCCCCTACGAGCGCGAGCTATGTGGGCTGTTCCTGGGGGCCAAGTACAACTCCGCTCGCCTCATCAAGGATGAGTTCGATGTGTTGGCCCCGAAAAAGTACATAGGTAGCTCTTCTTCCACCTCTTAGGATACTTGCACCTTCTCATGCATGCTTTTATATATTTTGACTTACTTGCATAACTTGGCCAACTAACTCTTCCCTTTCTCATCTATGTAGATTCAATGTCGGGGAAAGACAGGAGGCAAGCCTTGCTGGAGCTTGCCAAGCTTCGGGGAACCAAGGGAACTGGCTCCTCTTCTTCTACCACTGAGCCCATCGCAGCCCCTCCTCTCTCGGTCGCGCCAGCTGAAGGCCCCGAGCAAGGAAGGAAAAGAAAAAGACTGGTGAAGGCTTCTACTTCACTTGCCGCTGCTGCTGCTGCCTCAACCGAAGAGGAAAGCTCTGGCTCTCCTCTTATACACTGCCAGAGGAAATTGCCAGCGGTTGAGGGGGCTTCGTCTCTCCAGCCTGGGGAGATCTCGAGGTGGTGGAGGTAGAGGAAGGTTCACCCCCTCCTCCCTCTACTCAACCTGCCCCAGAGCCCACATGCCTTCCTTCTCCCTGCCAACAGTTGCCTCCAACTTCTCAACCGCCATCTCCCCCCCCCAGCAGGCCAATCACCTGGTCCATCTGCTCCTCCTGCTGGGGTGCTTCTGCTCGACCTGGGGGTCCCCCACCACCACTGCCAATCTCCACTGCAACCGCTGAATGTGGTGGATCCAGCTCGCGCCCAAGCGCCTCTGGAGCCAGCCACGAGAACTTCAGCAGGGTCATCACCTTGGTTCGACAGCTCATTAGCAACCGGGAGCTCGTCGAATGGAACGGTGATGAGGTGGACATGCACCTGGCCAGGCAGATGTTGCTCTCTTTGGAGTTTTCCACCCAGCACCGCAAGCAAATAGCCCTGGAGAAGAGGGTGAAAGAGCTTGAGCACGACAAGGAGTCACTGCGAAGTGACTTCGAAGCTACTCAAGGGTCTGTAGAGCTGATGCGGGGCATGGTGGAAAAAGCTAGGAGGGAGTACCTAGCGTAGGTCCAAGAGACCATCAAGACGGAGATCTTGATGGGGCAGACTGTTAGCTCTCTGGACTGCGCGGTGGTGGAGCTACGGGCCGAGACCTCCTCCCTACGCCAACTGAACTCTCAACTAGTGGGGGAGCTCGAGTCCACCAAAGAAGCGGCTGCTGCTGGAGAGAAAAAACTTGAGGAGGTGGTGGGCAAACTGTCTGAAGCCAAGGGCCAACTGGAAGAAGCTGCCTCCTCCCTTGCTGCCCTTACCACTGAGAGAAATGCTGCGGAGGCCTCAAAGCAAAAACTGGAGGCGGAGAAAGCTGATTTGATGAACGTGGGTGCTGATGCCCTTACTGACGGATTCGAGCTGGCTCTCGAGCAAATCCGCTGCGTTCTCCCAGACCTGGACCTCTCGCAGTTCAGCATTTATCACGAAGTGGTAGATGGAAAGCTCACCCCTCCTGCCCCTTGATCACTTCTCTTTCTTGTAAATTTTTACTTCTGCACAACTTTCCTTAGTACTCAGAATTTGTATAAGACTTTGTTGTGAATACATACTCTCAATTTGTATAAGCTTCTTCTCTTGTATTTTTCTCGAGCTTCACCTTTCTTTATGCACACGACTAACTGTTAGCTAGCTTAGGTTTAGCGCGATCTTAAGCTTTGTCTTTCCCTTTGCGCACGACTAAGTGTTAACCAGCTTAGGCCTAGCGCGATCTGCCTCCTTTGATCTTGGCCTCTACTTGATCACAACTAGCTACTCCCTTAGCTTTGTGTTTAACAGTTCTTGTGCGCTGCTATGCACCACTAACCAATCACTGACGACTCATCAGTGATCGTTCTTCACTCTTCACTTAGCTTCTCAGTCGCTCTAGCGCTAAGTGCATAGAGGACTTTGACGTCGATCGCTCGAGGTGATGCCTCGTTTTGGGAAAAGAAAAGTGTTTCTCGCTAACCCCTCTTACTTTCCCCAAGGTCATCACCCTTCGGCGGATTGAGTCGTTCATTTCCTGCCTCACTCCTGGGGTGAAGAGGGTTTCGGACTAAGAGCCTTACTGGGCCAATATTGGTGTACGCCAAGTGGGTAAGGACATTTGTCAAAATCTTTCCTTTCCCTCCCTTGGTCTTACTAGCACCCCTGGCTTTTCAAACCCTTAGCTGCTTGCGCTCACACATGGGGTGAGGAAGACTTGGATCGGTGCCAGTACTTGCGCCTAGGGCATGTAAGGCCTAACCGATCATCTGCACTTGCACCTGGGGCAAGAAGGATTTTAACTTTAATACTTGCGCACACTTGATATGCTGGAAATTTTTCTTTAATTGGGTGGCCTCGTTAAAAACCCTCCTTAGGGAAAATAGTGCCCCCTTGTCTGTTCAAGTGTTTCCACCACATACAAAGCATGTATCTTTTAGCGCGAGAACGCAACTACTGTACAACTTAACTGAAATAAAATTTTAAATGGGTGGTATTCCACGTTCTGGGGATTGCTCCTCCCTCCAAAGTTTATAGGCGATAGGCTCCGTTCTCCAACGTCTCGACCACTCTGTACGGGCCTGTCCACTTTGGGGACAACTTGTTCTCTATCTCATTCTGATGCGCCCTTCTCATCACCAGATCACCTTCCTGGAAACGCCTGGGCCTCACCTTAGAGTTGTGCCTCCGCTCTACTCTTCTCTTTACGGCTTCAGCACTGACTCTGGCTTCCTCCCGCACTTTGTCCAGCAGGTCGAGATTCACCTTTCGTTCTTCATTGGACTCTTCAGCAACGAAATTCAAGAATCTGGGGGAGCTCTCCTGTATTTCCACGGGAATCATGGCGTCTGTCCCATAGACAAGGCTGAAGGGTGTCTCATGGGTGCTGGACTGTGGGGTGGTATGATAAGACCATACGATTCTGGGGACCTCCTCTGCCCAGCTTCCTTTGGCCTTGTCTAGTCTTCGCTTCAGCCCCCTGAGCAGTACTCGATTGGCCGACTCCACCTGCCCATTGGTTTGTGGGTGTTCCACTGAAGCGAAAACCTGCTGTATCTTTAACTCCTCACACATCTTCCTCAGCTGATGACTCGTGAACTGGGTGCCATTGTCGGAGACCAACCTCTTGGGTATTCCGAAGCGGCAGACGATGTTCTTCCAGACGAAGTGCTCGACTTTCTGTGCGGTGATGTGTGCGACTGGTTCTGCCTCCACCCACTTGGTGAAGTACTCGATGGCCATAATGAGAAACTTCATCTGCCTTATCGCCAGGGGAAAAGGTCCTAGGATGTCGATCCCCCATGTGTGGAATGGCCACGGGCTATGGATGGACCTCAACTCCTCAGGAGGTGCCTTGTGCCAGTCTGCGTGCAGTTGACACTGTTTGCAGCACTGAGCAAACCTTACGCAGTCTTCCTTCAGCTTTGGCCAGTAGTACCCCGCACGGAGTATCGTACTTGCTAAAGCGCGACCACCTACGTGGCTTCCGCACACCCCCTCGTGCAGCTCAGACATGAGTCTGGTGCATTGCTCGCCGTGCACACAGATCTGCACAGGGTGAGAAAATCCAAATCTAAAGAGGTTTCCATCTATTAGAGTAAACTTACTTGAACTCCTCTTTATCCTTTTTGCCTCTGCCACGTCAAGTGGGAGTACACCATCTTCCAAGTATAACTGGTATGGCGTTATCCAGGTATCGGGTTCCTTCTCCGTGCGGACCTCCATCGACTCATCGGTCTTCGACGGTCGCGATCTCACCCTCGGTGGTCTCAGCGTTTCTTGGGTCAACGATCGATGACCGATCGTCAGGCGCTCCATTGATTTGCATACATGAAGTACTTGGTTGTCCGACACGAACGCTCGCGGCACCTTCAAGGTCTCCTGAATGACGGTCCTCTGCTTCCCCCCTTTGCCTGAGCTAGCCAGCTTGGCAAGCAGGTCTGCTCTGGCATTTTACTCTCTTGGCATGTGTACCAATTCAAACTCGGTGAAGGACGTCTTCAGGAGCAGTACATATTCCAGGTAAGCCGCCATCTGGGGATCCTTTGCCTGGAACTCCCCTGTGACCTGCCCCGTGACCAGCAAAGAGTCGCTTTTGGCCAGCAGGTTTCTTGCTCCCATTTCTCTTGCCAGCAACATTCCTGCGATCAGGGCTTCGTACTCCGCCTGATTGTTGCTGGCCTTGAAGGCAAAGCGGAGGGACTGCTCGATCAGTACCCCGTTTGGGCCTTCCAAAATGACTCCAGCGCCACTCCCCTGCTGATTAGAGGAACCATCCACCGATAACACCCATCGGAAACCTAAACCTTCTGCAGGTGTCGCGATCGACGACAGCTCGACTACAAAGTCTACGAACACCTGCCCCTTGATCGGTCCTCGGGGCTCGTACTGAATGTCAAACTCTGACAATTCCACCGCCCACTTGACCATCCTGCCTGCTACATCAGGTTTCTTCAGCACGTTTTGGATAGGCAGATCAGTCATCACCACCACTGTGAAGCTGTGGAAGTAATGCCTGAGTGTTCTGGCTAAAAACACCACCGCCAGGGCAGCCTTCTCGAGGGCCTGGTACCTTGTTTCAGGGCCTTGCAGCACCTTACTCACGAAGTAAACAGGCCTCTAGGTCTGGTCTTGCTCTTGCACCAGGACTGAGCTGACTGCTCTCTCCGTCACAGCGAAATATAGACGAAGAGGGAGGCCTACCTGGGGTTTTCGCAAGACTGGTGGGCTCGCCAGATACTCCTTCAGCTTGATGAAGGCTTCCTCGCACTCCTGTGTCCAGAGGAATCTGCTATTGCGTTTAAGGCACTGGAAGTATGGATGACCTTTCTCCCCTCCAGCGGACATAAACCGTGACAAGGCTGCCAAGCGACCAGTGAGCTGCTGCACTTCCTTCACTGTCGTTGGGCTCCTCATTGCCACGATGTTAGCTTCGATTCCCCGCTCTGTTAAGATTAAACCCAAGAACTTCCCAACCTCCACACCAAAAATACACTTCTCTGGGTTGAGCTTCAGCCTGTACTTGGCAATGGTGGTGAATAGTTCCTCCAGATCAGCTGCATGATGCTTCTTCTCTCGGGACGTAACCACCATGTCATCTACATATGCATGTACGTTCCTTCCCAGCATGGGCGAGAGTACCCTATCCATGTCCCTACACCATCTTCATACAGTTTGTTTTTGAACACCCACTTCGAACCTATGATGTTCATCTCAGCTGTTTTAGGGACAAGAAACCATACCTCATTCCTTGCAAACTGATTCAGCTCTTCATGTATAACTTCAACCCATTTTTCATCCTTGAGAGCTTCATCAATTGACTTTGGTTCAATTTGAGAGACAAAAGCAGTGTGCCTGCAGAAGTTTGAGATGGAGCTACGTGTTGAGACACCTTCCTTTATCTGCCCAATGATGTTTTCCACTGACAGATCTGTAGGAATCCTCCATTCTTTGGGCAACTCACTCTGCTGCAGAATTTCAATCGGTTGTTTCGAGGAATCAACCGGTTGTTTTTCTGCACAGATGTCTAGCTTCTCCAAATTGATGTTCTGCTCATCCTCTTCAGCACTACTCTTCGGAATTTGAATGCTTTTGTGATCCACTTCATCAAAGACAACATGAACAGGCTCTTCTACTGTCATTAACCTCTTGTTGTAGATTCTGTATGCATGACTTGTTAGAGAATAGCCTATGAAGATACCATGATCAGCTTTTTCATCAAACTGCCCTAGGTTTTCCTTTCCATTGTTGAGAACAAAACAGCTGCAACCGAAAACTCTGAGATGATTGATGTTTGGCTTCCTTCCATTGAAGAGTTCATAAGGAGTCTTCTTCAGAATTGGCCTAATTAGCACTTTATTCATCACATAACAAGAGGTGCTAACTGCATCAACCCAAAAATACTTAGGAAGAGAAGATTCACTTAGCATTGTTCTAGCTAACTCTTCAAGGGACCTGTTCTTCCTCTTCACCACACCATTCTGTTGTGGAGTTCTTGGAGCAGAGAAATTATGCAGAATTCCCATCTTTTCACAGAACTTGCTGAACTTTTCATTTTGGAATTCACCTCCATGATCACTTCTTATTGAGCCTATGTTGCTGTTCTTGGTATTTTGCAATATTCTTGCAAGCTTCTTGAATGCAGAAAAGGCATCAGTTTTTTATTCCAAGCATAGAGTCCAAGTGAACCTAGAAAAATCATCCACAATAACAAGAGCATAGTAGTTTCCACCAAGGCTCATGGTTCTTGAAGGTCCAAAAAGATCCATGTGAAGTAGCTCAAGAGGTTTTAAAGAAGAACCAACATTTTTGGTTTTAAAAGAGTTTTTCACTTGTTTCCCCTTTTGGCAAGCTTCACAAATATGGTCCTTCTCAAACTTGAGCTTTGGTAGCCCAATCACAAGATCTCTAGAAATTAACTTGTTCAAGTGATTCATGTGAATGTGAGCAATACATCTATGCTAAAGCCAAGACTCATCATGCTTGGATAGAAGACAACTAATTGAACATGGTAAAGAGATATCTAGAAGATTGTTCCGTCTGGTTGACCTGGGATGTCTTCGTGCGCGACCTCAACCGTCAGCTAGGGACTCCTTCCCACTGGTTACCTGTGGATTCCTGCAAAGAAGGACAAAAGGGCGCCCTAGCAGCCGTTTGCACTCCGACGCTCAAGTCAGCCAGCAAGAAACACCAAAAACTATGCACCTCCGTGTCGGAGCACCGCGTATGGCACTCTGAAGGTGGTAAAAAGGAAACTGTGCCTAGTGTATATTTTCTCCTTCTGGCCAAAATCCTTCCCTAGTCCCTTGTCCAAAACCTCAAGGCTCGAGCAAGCAACTAGAGTGTTTCTGGAAAATTAGCCAAAAGTTCCAACCCTGTTTCCAACATTCTCCACGCTATTTAAACTGCCCAAGCATTTAAAGCGCCTTAAAGCGCTTTTAATCATAAAACGTAACGCACTTAATTAACGCGTCTAATTAGAAAACGTAGCGCATTTAAGACGTTGAAACGCTTGGGAGCCTTTATAGTACCTTAAACGCTTGAAACAGAAACTATATTGAATGACTTTAATTACCTGGTACCTGACTGAATGGTGTTTCTATTCTGACCTGGCTGTCGTACACGTGGAGGGCCTCACAGCGCCGTGACCCCATCTGGGGACGTTTCTGCCCATCTGGGGACGTTTCTACGTGTGAGTCTTCCTGCTTGGGAGTGCTACTGCGCAAGGGGTGACTTTTTGGGTGCCAACTCATGCCCCCAATCGTCTAGTCACTCACTTTGAGAGCGTATCTGCCTTCCTCTCGTACCCTGCACCTGGCTGCCCTGGGCGTGACCCTCCCCTTGAGTCGTATCTGCCCCAAAGGCGTCCCCGAGGCGGCAGGGGTACTTCACGAGTCAGGCTGCCCTACACTGGTGCTATCACTATGGCCTTGAAGCCACCTTTTCTTTCTCTTTATCACTGCCCCGGATCATCGGGACCTGAGGCCTTCCCACGGCGTCGCTCCCTCCATGGTCTTTCCTACCCATGGGTATCGGGGAACCACACTGTGATTGCCTTGCCTTAGCGATATTTGATCTTGGCGACGCCCTGGTTGGGCGACGCCTTGCCTTGGCGACGCTGGAACTTGGCGTCTCTTCACCTAGGCGACGCCTTGTGTTGACTTTGACTCCAGGCGTTGACTTTGACCTTGACTTTGTCAACGCCCGGATACGGGACGGTACACAAGCCCCCCAGTCTTAAGCCGAAGACTTGTCTTCAGCGCAAAGACTAAGGCCTCGCCCACGCCGTCCACGTGTTACCCTGATGACGTGTCATTCCTTGCTGACTCAACAATTCTCGAATTATTGACGTGACACTCTCTGAACCATAGGGGCGCTCTTTAATGGCTGATTGGACATCCTCTGAAGCGGGAAAAATAATGCCTTTTGGGGTACGCTTAATCGTGCGCCACGTGGCTCATCACACGGCCAGCCTCTAGAGTCTCTTGCGCTCCCCTTGAGCGCTTAATCCTTTGACACGCGGCACGATCTCACGGCTCCCGATTAGCGCCTCTTGGGTTGCAAAGGTAACGTTCAAGTTACCCCAAACCGCACGCTCACACCACTGTTACATCCATTCTCTCTGCATCTCCGCACTGTTCATCTTCTGCTCTTTCTTTCGCGCTCTCCTTCCTCCCTTACTTCGAAAACAAAGGTATGATTTTTGCACATCCCGACTCTTCTCCTTCGTCGCATTGCATATTTTATTGAACTGCCTGGGACTGTTTACGTTTATGCATTACTGTGTTCCTCCGCTTCTCCTTTCTTCTCTGTTCCCTTCTCCTTCTTTCTGGGTTTTCTCGCGTGGGTAGCATTTCCTGGGGTTTTACCCCCTTTTCTGTCTTGGCATCACTTTGTTAAAAACCTTTTCCTTTCTTCTTTCTCCAGCTATTTATTCACACCATGACGCGCCCGAACGCAAAGTCTGGTTCTCCCCCCAGGACCCCCAAGTCCAATTATAAAGCCTTCTATACGTGGGCCCCCAACGAGCTTTTGAACGAGTGCACCAGCCTGACATCCTTTCAGGACCTGGAGAATCATCGTGGGGATCCCCACTTGTATAACTTTAATGCCTTCTGCCGCACTCACGACGCGCACATCTCCATTCGTCTTGGCCGTCCGGGGGAACCTGTGTGTGTGGATGACAGACCTAGAAAGGGGAGTCCCTTCTTCTTCATGTACCAGACGGTGTTTAAACGCGTTGGGGTGCGCCTCCCATTCACACCCTTTGAGAGGGAACTCCTTACTGAAATTAACACAGCCCCCGCCCAGCTCCATCCCAACAGCTGGGCATTCGTAAGAGGCTTCCAAATTCTCTGCGGGCACCTGGGCATCCTTCCTTCCGTGGATGTTTTCTTGCATTTCTTCGAAGTGAAGAAACAGGGGAAAAGCTTTTGGGTAAGCTTCTCCGGCATCGCGGGCAGGATCATCCTCTCCCTCTTCCAAAACTCCTATAAGAACTGGAAAGGAAAATTCTTTAGGGTGTGCAGCGCCAAGCACGACCCCACGGCCTTGGATGGCTTTCCCCTATACTGGACGGAGCACCCTAAGCTGCTCAGGGCCAAAACCTTGGATGAGCTATCCCCTGCTGACAGGGAGGTGTGCAAGGCCTTGGCTGGCCTGGGGATCGTCTTTGATACATTGAAGCTCATCGCGAGCGAATACAACGCTCACGCCCTGACCACGTATTTTGGTATGGAGACCCTCCCCTTACCATCTTTCATTATCTGTACCTTACTACCAGATGTTTGTTCCTCTGGCCTCTTTCACCTGTCTTCCATTACACCATGTGATTCGCGTCTCTCGTTTCTACGCGTTTTGTGATTTTGCATAATTGCTTTGGTTTTGACTTCTGCTGCTTGGTTTATCTGAATGTAGGATCGGTGATGGGCGCTTCCAAAAGGATGATGCTGGCGAAAGCGATAAAGGACGCTCGTGCTGCCAAAGCGGGCGCCTCTTCCGCCCCTGCCTCTGCCACTACCGAAACTCTACTAGGCTCATCTTCACCGTCCCCACATAGCCCTGAGGCGCTTCAGACTCCCGGCTCTCCTCTGCCTATTGCCGCCGTTCCTCTGGACGTGACCTCATCGCCGGCCCCAACTCCCCTCGACAAAGGGAAACGGGTCTTGGAGATCATATCCGACGATGAAGACTCGGATGGCGTGGCACCCTTCAAGAGGAGGAAATCTGCCAGGGTTCCCCTCCTACTAGAGGCGTCGCCCCAGGGAGAGGATTCTTTCAGGGACAACCCTCCCAGCGCTACTTCCCTTCCCCCCGCAGCCGTCCAAGAGGATATAGGCGAAGGCGCCGAGTCTGCTCCACCTCCGCCCCCGGCAGAGGTCTCTGCTTCTCCTGCCCCCGTCGCTGCCGCCCCTGATTTTATCGCCATCCCTCCTCCAATTATGCATCTGATGAGGGGCTTCAGTGGTGGAACAATGCCAGAGGGCTCCGACAGGAAGGAGGGCATGCCTTTCTACATGGGGGCCTTCTTGGCGGTGGCCCTTGAATGGCGCGCCCAGGCCAGAAATGCTGTTTTGCAAACTCAAACCCTCCAGGCCTTGGAAACAAGGGTTGCTGCCCTGGAGGAGGAAAAGAAGGTTCTGGGACGCCAAAACGAAGCTTATCAAACCACCCTGAAGCAGGCACAAGAGTCCAGAGCAGAGGCTGAAAAACAATTGGTAGAGGCGATGGGGTTCCAGGCTGACCTCTACACTCGCGAAGTCACTCTTCAAGTCCAAGTGACAGGCCTCGAGGGCATGGTCGAAGCATATGAGGAAGTTCAAGAGGACTTGAAGAGCCGATGCTGTGAGCAAGCCGACAGACTGGAACGGATGGAGGGGGAGATGGCTACCCAGGCCAAAGCTATGGGCCTTCTCCAGGTTGACTACGATAAACTGCAGGTCGAGGTGAGCCGGCTCCGCGTGGATAAGGAGGCTTTGGAGAAGCAGGTAGCTTCGGGGGACGCCACCATTGAGGAGCTAGAGAAGGACAAAAAGACCCTCATCCAGGACATGGCGGGCACTTTCGAGGAGGGATTCCATGAGGCTCTGGCCCAAGCTGTCTGCATGAATCCGGGGATCGACATTTCCAACTGCAATTCCACTCACCACATTGTTGATGGAAAAGTCGTGCCCCTGGAAATGGACGATTGAACCGCCACCCTCGATCATCACTTTACCCCTTTACACTTGTTTTAACCTTCTTTGATAAACTTGTAATTCTTTGAATTGTCTGTACTTTCGTTACAACTTTGAGTTTTTGTATGATTACTTTCGTGTCTTTGTGATATAGAATTCCGCCTGTGTGGTTTTACTTTCGTCCTTTGCCTTCACGTGCTTCAGTTGTTTTGCTTGTACTATACACGTTACGCGTCGATGCCCACGCCCATGGAGAGGCTTGTCTAATGGGGTCGTATAGTCCATGGGGTGTCTCTAACACCGAGCGATCCGTCCCTTGATTCTTAATGCCCGGTGCCCACGCCTAAGGAGAGGCCTGCTACAGCAGCGCCGTATCGTCCCCGGGTGTCTAAAACGCCGAGTGCTCTGGGGGGGGCCGTTCCCTCCATGGTCTTTCCTTCCCATAGGTATCGGGGAACAACCCTGCCAGTGATTCGCTGGCGTTTGTCGATCTCGTCTCCCTCCACAGTCTTTCCTACCTGTGGGTATCGGGGAGGCGACGCCAGTAACTAGCTTTGCCTTCTTCGATTTCGTCTCCCTCCGCAGTCTTTCCTACCTGTGGGTATCGGGGAGGCGGCACTGCTGATACTTGGGTTGGCGACGCCCGCAACGTTTTATGTTGGCGTCGCCCCTTACGTCTTTCCTGGCGACGCCCTGGGCGTCTCGTGCTGGCGTCGCCTTGGGTGTTATCTTTACCTTGGCATTGACTTTGACTTTGGCCCTGGTCGGCGCCTGAGGACAGCGAAGAGCTCAAGGTTTCGCCTGTGCCATCCACGTGGCGCTTCTTGTATGGCTGATGGGACGTTCAGTCATTCGACTTGGTCCTGACTCCTACTGTGCCCCTGACCCACTCTCGACGGCGCATCGTACCATTGGGCATTCTACCGATACGACGTTTTCTGATTTTAACCAGTGGTGCCAAGGCCATCCTTCCATCTTCTGCCACGTGGCTCGATCGTGCGGTGCATCCATTCGCGTCGATTAGCGCTATAACTGCAATACTTCCATTTGCGTCGTTTGGCGCTCTAACCGCAATATTTGGTTCTTTAAAGCTTTGAAACTGTCCTCATCATTTCTGCGCTTTTCGTAACCTACTTGCACCCTTTCTGCTTGCACCCTTTCTCTTCTCGCGAAGAGTTCTTCCAGTGTTCGTTCCCACCAGCGTTTTACCCTTGCCAAAACTTCAAACCTCCCTGATTCTGTTCAAGAATGTCTTCTCGTTCTACTCTCCCCAGGGTCAACCCCAAGGACTTGTATCCTTGGGCTTCGAGGGAGCTTCTTGACGAATGCTCCTGCTTACTCTCTACCAGGGCCATAAGGGAACACAAAGGGGATTCATGCTCCTATAATCACCGTGCCTTCGCGAGGAGGCACGACGACGACATTGATGTGCTCCCTTGCACTCTAGGGGAGCCAGTGTGCGGAGACGAACGGGCCAACGACGGGGTCCCCTTCTTTTACTTCTATCAGGTGGTTTTCAAAACCATCGATGTGCGCCTGCCCTTCTCCAGGTTTGAGAAGGAACAGCTGACGGAGATCAATGTCGCTTCAGCCCAGTTATACCCCAACAGCTGGGCTTTTGTCAAGGCCTTTGACATCCTTTTCGGGTTTCTGGGTTGTGCACCCTCGGTCGAAATCTTTCTTTACTTCTTCGAGGTGAAGAGGCAAAGGCACAACCTCAGCAACGTTTGGGTAACTCTCAGCAACGTTCCTGGCAGAGTTCTCCTGACCCCCTTCCAAAACTCATTCACTGGGTGGAAAGGCCGGTTCTTCAAGATCTGCTGCTCTGACCTCATTCCCTCCGCCCTGGATGGTTTTCCACTGTACTGGGTGAGGGAGACGAGGGCCCTCAAATCCAAACCCTTCAAGAAGCTAGCCCCAAATGACCAAGTGGTTTGCCGGATTCTTGCTGAGGCGGGAGGTTTTGACTCCGCCACCTTGATCAGTTTGGAGTTCAACGCTGGAACTCTCGAAAAGTATATAGGTATGAGTCACTGCCCTAGGAACTTCCGCCTTTATCATTCTCTATCTGGGTGTGTTTTGCTTCATGGTGTTTCTGACACATTCATCTTCCTTGGTGCAGGTTCGAAAATAAGCCAAGAGCGGAGGACACGACTTACCCGAGCTCTGCGGGCTGAGGGCGGGGGTGCTGACACCGATGGCCACTGAAAAGTCGTTCGTTTGTGTTTTTGTATGAGTTGTGATGTTTTCCCTATTCGCATTACTCCCATTTGTATCGAATACTGCTTGTAACATCAACTTTACTATACCATATTTGGTTTTTGTAACGCCGCTTTACTTTGCATACGTCTCATATATTGTGCGCTTTTCCTCCGTCATGTTGCTTAGCAGCGCCTGCACTCAGGCGACGCCTTTCTTCTTGGCGACGCCTTCGTTCTTGGCGACGCCTTCTTTCTTGGCGATGCCTTCCTTCTTGGCGACGCCTTCTTTCTTGGTGACGCCTTCTTTCTTGGCGACACCTTCTTTCTTGGTGATCCTGCCGGCAACTTGAACGTGGGTGGATCGCTTCGTAACACTTTCTGCCCTGTCTTCGCGACTGCGTCTCCTGAAGTATCACCTTCTGAACTCTCTCTCAGATGTCTTCAAAATGTGACCTGCAAAATACACAGACGGCGCCTCTAGCGGCCGTTTGCACTCCGACGATCAAGTTAGTTCAACAGAACCACCAGAAACTGGAAACTTAGTAAAAAATGTGTCTGTCAGAAAAACTTGCACTCTGTTTTTCCTCTATCCCCCTCACTCTCCCTCTGATTCTTCCTTTTATCTCTCTTTCCCTGCTTCTGGGCATAACAGAATTCTGTTATGCTTTTCTGGCATGTGTCAGAACCCTGTCGTGCTTTTCAGAGAAAGCGTACCTTCAGAATCAGCAACGGGGAGCGTGAGAGTCTGCGCATGCCTGCGCTTGGCTGCGCCTGTCTGTACCTTTAGCGGTACGGAGTGCTCTTTTGTCTGGACCGCGCCCCTCTCAGATGGTGACACGTGGAGGCCTGCAACTCACATCTAACCACACATGTGTCACTTACTGGAAGGGCTCTAGCGCCTCTCTTTGTCTGCCTAAGTTACGCCCTTGCGGAGTAACTTAGGATGCTTCTCTTATCTGGGTAAATTGCATACTCTTAGGAGAGCGTCGGGTGTGGCTGTTCTAGGCGCACTCACCAAACGTTACTCTCTGCGTAGGCGACTTACCCTTCAGGATGACACGCACGTAATGGGTTGAGGGAATCACCAATCACCGACTGGCTTACTAGTTCCCTCAGGCCACTCTCGTGCATGATTCCTTGAGGTGTGCTCATGCGAGGTCCATGCGTAACGCTCTCGCTGGGAACCTTAGTCCCAGTTTAACTGCGTGTAACACGAGACCCCGATGACAATACACCCGATGACTGATCAGTGTTTACCCGCTACTCGCGCTCTGCCCCCAGGCGCGAGTCTGGGAACTGGTCTGCTGGTGGTCACTTGGCTACTGACCACCGATCACCATTCTGGGTGATCTATCCCCCGACCTCTCTGCCGCCTGATCTGTCGGTGGTAACTTGGTTACTGACCACCGATCACCTCTCTTGGCGATCGTCCCCCTACCTCTCTGCCACCTGGTCCACGTGTCACCCTGCGAGTGGTCCACGTGGTTCTCTGATGCTGATGTCATCGACTACCGATGACCGATCGGATCACAAGCCCCCCAGTCTCGAGTCGAGAACTCGTTCTCAGCGAAGAGACTAAGTGGTCGTGCCCTCAGTCCACGTGGCAAGTGGGGCCGCCTCACGTGCCACCTCACGTGCTGCTTCTTTAACGTTTGGACTTCCTTCCTTAATCTCGCGACACGTGGCACCTCTCTGCGAACCTTTCTTCTGCGCACCCATCTTTCTTCGAATTCTCTGTGATCCTATACTCCTACGATCATTCAAAGGTATGGTTTTTCTTTTCACTGGCCCCTTTTTGGCCATCTTTACCGATTGCATTTATCATTCTAGTCATCATGCATCCATCTTCCCTGTTTTCTTCTTTCTCCTTTACCTGGGCATTTCTTCCTCATTCCCTCTCTCTGTTTTTCACCGAACCATCCATCATTCTCTCCCTTTCTATTTCTGACCCTTCGTTTTCCTCCATTGCAGCTATCTCTCGATGGCTCGCTTGAAGCAGACCGCTCGTGTCATTGCCTCTTCTTCTGGTGCACAGCCCTCCGCGAGTGCACCAGCTTCGCCACCGCCTGTTGTCACCTCATTCCATGACAACGCCAAGGTCTATGACTGGGCCCCTCTGGCGTTGCTATCTGAAACGTCCATCTTGCTACCTGAGGACCATCTTAACTCGCTTCTGAGCCACGACCCGGACGAACCCTCGTGTTCCATAGACAGGGAAAACGACTTCCACATCCGAGTCCGCATCCCTCCCCGAGGGATGCCCATTTGCGCTGACGACAGGGCCACCAATGGGGTGCCCTTCGTTTTTGTTTACTCCGCGATCTTCAAAAGGTTGAGGCTGCGACTCCCCTTCACCTTCTTCGAGAAAGAGCTGATGATGGAGTTGAACGTCGCGCCCTGCCAACTCCACCCCAATGCCTGGGCCTTCATCCGGGCGTTTCAGATTCTGTGCAACCACTTTGGGCACAACGCCTCGGTGGAGGTGTTCCTCTACTTCTTTGAGGCGAAGAAACCAGGGGATAGGTTTTGGGTCAGCCTGAACGGGGTTGCTGGACGGGTGCTTCTGGGCCTGTACCAGCAGTCCTTCAAAGACTGGAAGGGCAGATTTTATATGATATCCGCCACCCCACAAAGCCCTCATCTGCTCGAGGGGTACCCCCTCTACTGGGTTCCCCAGGTTCAATTTAAAAAACCCAAGGACCTCGAGACCATGGCCCCTTACGAGCGCGAGCTGTGTGGGCTGCTCCTGGGGGCTAAGTATGACTCCGCTCGCCTCATCAAGGATGAGTTTGATGTGGTTTCCCTGAAGAAATATATAGGTAGATCCTTCTCTGCCGCCCCTTAGGACATTTATACCTCCTCATGCATGCCCTTATACTTTTCACCTTGCTTGCGTCTCCTAGCTGTCTAAATTTCCTCTTTCTTGCCTATGCAGATTCAATGTCAGGGAAAGATAGGAGGTTGGCGGTGTTGGAGCTCGCTAAACGCCGAGCGGCCAAAGGGACTGGCTCTTCCTCTTCCACCACCGAGCCAATCGAAGCCCCTCCGCTCTTGGTCGCGCCAGCCGAAGGCCCCGAGCAAGGGAAGAAAAGGAAAAGACTGGTGAAGGCTTCTTCGCTGGTACCTGCTGCTGCTGCTGCCTCAGTGGAAGAGGAAAGCTCAGGCTCCCCCCTCATTCACCGCCAGAGGAAGAAAGCAGTGGCTGAGGGGGTCTCGTCTCTCCAGCCTGGAGGGATAGAGGTGGTAGAGGTAGAGGAAGGTTCACCACCTCCCTCTCCCTCTACCCGACCGGCCCCAGAGCCCGCATGCCCACCTTCTCCTGGCCAAAAATCGCCCCCAACCTCTCAACCGCCAACTTCCCCCCCAGCAGGCCAATCACCTGGTCCATCCGCTCACCCTGCTGGGGGTGTTTCTGCTCAAAAGGAGTGTGCCCCGCCTCCAATGACAATCTCCACCGCCAATGCTGAACATGGTGGGTCTGGCTCGCGCCCAAGCAACACTGGAGCCAACCATGAGAACTTCAGTAGAGTTATCTCCATGGTGCGACAGCACATCAGCAATGGGGAGCTCGTCGACTGGAGCGGGGAGGAGATAGACGCACACCTTGCCAAGCAGGTGGTGCTCTCGCTGGAGTTCTCCACCCAGCATCGCAAGCAGAAAGCCCTGGAGAAAAGGGTGAAGGAACTTGAGCACGACAACGAGTCGCTGCACAGTGACCTTGAAGCCGCTCAGGGGTCTGTCGAGCTGATGCGAGGCATGGTGGAGAAGGCCAGGAGGGAGTACTTGCTGCAGGTCCAGGAGACCATCAAGATGGAGATCTTGATGGGGCAGACTGTTGGTCCTCTGGACTGGAAGGTGGCAGAGTTACAGGCTGAGAATTCCTCTTTGCTCGAACGGAGTCAGATGGTGGAGGAGTTAGAGGCTGAGAACTCCTCCCTACGCCAACAGGATTCTCAGCGGGTGGAGATGCTCAAGGCCGCCAAGGAGGCAACTGCTGCCGCCGAAAAGAAGCTTGAGGAGGCAGTGGGCAAGCTGTCTGAGGCTGCCTCCTCCCTTGCTACCCTTACCACGCAGAGGGATGCTGCAGAGGCTTCGAGGCGAAGTCTGGAGGCGGAGAAAGAGGACTTGATGAACGTGGGCGCCGATTCCCTCATTGATGGATTCGAGCTGGCGCTCGAGCAAGTTCGCTGCGTCCTTCCAGAACTGGACCTTGCGCAATTCAGCATTCATCACTCGGTGGTAGATGGGAAACTTAGGCCTCCTACTCCCTGAATCTCTTCCTTCTGTAATTTTGACTTCTTCTGTACAAAGTTTCATTTTGTAACCTTATGTTTCTGCACCATTCAACTCTTTGTAACTGACAATTGTATGAACATCTCTGGTGATATACCTTGGTTTCAATTGCTCAATTTTTCTTTGTATTTTCTTTGGACTCCACTTATCTTTATGTGCGCGACTAACTGTTAGCTAGTTTAGGTTCAGCGCGATCTTGGGCTTTACCTTTCCTTTCGCACACGACTAAGTGTCAACCAGCTTAGGCTTAGCGCGATCTGCTTCTCTTACTCTTTGCGCGCGACTAAGTGTTAACCAACTCAGGCTTAGCGCGATCTGCTTGATCTCGACTGGCTGTTCCCTCAGCTTGGTGTTTAACAGTCCTCGTGCGCTGCTTTGTACTACTAGCCAATTACTGACGACTCATCGGTGATCGCTCTTTAGTCCTTACTTAGCTTTCTCTGTCGCTCTAGCGCTAAGTGCATAAAGGACCTTGACATCGATTGCTCAAAGTGAGGCCTCATCTTGGGGAAAAGGAAGTGTTTCTCGCTAACCCCTTTCCCTTTCCCCGAGGTCATCACCCTTTGGCGGGTTGAGTCGATCACTCCCTGTCTCACTCCTGGGGTGAGAAAGGTTTTCTGACTGGGAGTTTTACTGGGCCAATATTGGTGCATGCCAAGTGGGTAAGGACGTTTTGTCAAAACCTTTCCTTTCCTTCTCTTGGTCTTACTAGCACCCCTGGCTTTTCAAACCTTTCTGCTTGCGCTCACACCTGGGGTGAGGAAGACTTAGATCGGTGCCAGTACTTGCGCCTAGGGCAAGTAGGGCCTAACCAATCACCTGCACTTGCACCTGGGGCAAGGAGGATTTTAACTTTAATACTTGAGAACACTTTATATGCTGGAAATTTTTCTTTAATTGGGTGGCCTCGTTAAAAACCCTCTTTAGGGAAAAGAGTGCCCCCTTGTCTGTTCAACTGTTTCCACCACAAACAAAGCATGTGCCTTTTAGCGTGAGAACGCCATTACCGTACAATTTTAACTGAAATAAAATTTTAAATGGGTGGCGTTCCACGTTCTGGGGATTGCTCCTCCCTCCAAAGTCTCTAGGCGATAGGCTCCGTTCTCTAATGTCTCCACCACTCTGTACGGGCCTGTCCACTTCGGGGATAACTTATTCTGCATGTCATTCTGATGCGCCTTTCTCATCACCAGATCACCTTCCTGGAAGCGCCTGGGCCTCACTTTAGAGTTGTGCCTCCGCTCTACTCTTCTCTTCACAGCTTCAGCACTGACTCTGGCCTCTTCTCGCACTTCGTCTAGCAGGTCCAAATTCACCTTACGCTCTTCATTGGACTCTTCAGCAACGAAGTTCAAGAATCTGGGGGAGCTCTCCTGTATCTCCACAGGAATCATGGCGTCTGTCCCATAGACAAGGCTGAAGGGTGTCTCATGGGTGCTGGACTGTGGGGTGGTGTGGTAAGACCACACAATTCTGGGGACCTCCTCTGCCCAGCCTCCTTTGGCCTTGTCTAGCCTCCGCTTCAGCCCCCTGAGCAGCACTCGATTTGCTGACTCCACCTGCCCATTTGTTTGTGGGTGCTCCACAGATGCGAAAACCTGTTGTATCTTTAGCTCTTCACACATCTTCCTCAACTGATGACTGGTGAACTGGGTGCCATTGTCGGAAACCAGCCTCTTGGGTATTCCGAAGCGGCAGACAATGTTCTTCCAGACGAAGTGTTCGACTTTCTGTGCGGTGATGTGTGCAACTAGCTCTGCCTCCACCCACTTAGTGAAATATTCGATGGCCACAATGAGGAACTTCATCTGCCTTGTCGCCAGGGGAAAAGGTCCTAGGATGTCAATCCCCCATGTATGGAATGGCCACGGGCTATGGATGGACCTCAACTCCTCAGGAGGTGCCTTGTGCCAATCTGCATGCAGCTGACATTGTTTGCATCGCTGAGCAAACCTTATGCAATCTTCCTTCAGCTTCGGTCAGTAGTACCCCGCGCGGAGTACTCTACTTGCCAAAGCGCGACCACCTACATGGCTTCCGCACACCCCCTCGTGCAGCTCAGACATGAGTCTGGTGCACTGCTCGCCGTGTACACAGATCTGCACAGGGTGAGAAAATCCAAATCTAAATAGGCTTCCATCTATGAGAGTAAACTTACTTGAACCCCTCTTTATTCTTTTGGCCTCTGCCAGATCGAGCGGGAGCACACCATCTTCTAAGTATAGCCGGTATGGCGTCATCCAGGTGTGGGGTTCCTTCTCCGCGTGGACCTCCATCGACTCACCGATCTTTGAGGGTCGCGATCTCACCCTCGGCGCTCTCAGCGTCTCTTGAGTCAACGACCGATGACCGATCGTTAGACGCTCCATTGACTTGTATACATGAAGCACCTGGTTGTCTGATACAAACGCGCGCGGCACCTTCAGGGTCTCCTGAATGACAGTCCTCTGCTTCCCCCCTTTGCCTGAGCTGGCCAGCTTGGCAAGCAGGTCTGCTCGGGCGTTCTGCTCTCTTGGTACATGCACTAACTCAAACTCGGCGAAAGACGTCTTCAGGAGCTGCACATACTCCAGGTAGGCTGCCATCTGGGGGTCCTTTGCTTGGAACTCCCCGGTAACCTGCCCGGTGACCAGTAACGAATCGCTCTTGGCCAGCAGATTTCTTGCTCCCATTTCCCTTGCTAGCAACATTCCCGCGATCAGGGCCTCGTACTCCGCCTGATTGTTGCTAGCTTTGAAGGCGAAACGGAGGGACTGCTCAATCAGTACTCCGTTTGGCCCTTCCAGGATGACCCCAGCGCCGCTTCCTTGCTGATTAGAGGAGCCATCCACCGATAACACCCATCGAAAATCTAGCCCTTCTGCAGGTGTCGCGATGGATGATAGCTCGACTACGAAGTCCGCGAACACCTGCCCCTTGATCGGTCCTCGGGGCTCGTACTGAATATCGAATTCCGACAATTCTACTGCCCACTTGACCATCCTTCCTGCCACATCAGGTTTCTTCAATACATTCTGGATAGGCAGATCAGTCATCACCACCACTGTGAAGCTGTGGAAATAATGCCTGAGTCTTCTGGCTGAGAATACCACCGCTAGAGCAGCCTTCTCGAGGGCCTGGTACCTGGTTTCAGGGCCTTGCAGCACCTTGCTGACGAAATAAACAGGCCTCTGGGCCTGGTCCAGCTCTTGCACCAGGACTGAACTGACTGCCCTCTCCGTAACAGCAAAGTAGAGACGGAGAGGGATGCCTACCTGGGGCTTTCGCAAGACTGGTGGGCTTGCCAGATATCCCTTCAACTTAATGAAGGCCTCCTCGCACTCCTGCGTCCAGAGAAATCTGCTGTTGCGCTTGAGACACTGGAAGTATGGGTGACCTTTCTCCCCACCAGCAGACATAAACCGGGACAGTGCTGCTAAGCGGCCGGTGAGCTGCTGCACCTCCTTCACCGTCGTTGGGCTCCTCATCGCCACGATCGCCGCACACTTCTCCGGGTTAGCTTCGATTCCTCGCTCTGTTAAGAGGAAGCCCAAAAACTTCCCAGCCTCTACACCGAATATGCATTTCTCAGGGTTGAGCTTCAGCCTATACTTGGCAATGGTGGTGAATAGCTCTTCCAGATCAACTGCATGATGCTTCTTCTCTTGGGACGTAACCACCATGTCATCTACATAGGCGTGTACGTTTCTTCCCAGCATGGGCGAGAGCACCCTATCCATGAGCCGCTGGTAGGTAGCCCCCGCATTCTTCAACCCAAATGGCATGACCTTGTAGCAATAGCAAGACCGTTCCGTCATAAACGCGGTCTTGCATTCGTCCATTGGGTGCATCCTGATCTGATTATACCCTGAGAAAGCGTCCAAGAAGCTGAGTAGCTTTCCCCCCGAGGCGCTATCGACTAGAGCATCTATACTGGGTAAGGGGTAAGAATCCTTGGGGCACGCCTTATTGAGGTCAGTGAAGTCCACGCACATTCTCCACTTGCCGCTTGCCTTCCGCACCAGTACCACATTCGCTAACCACTCGGGGTACTGGATTTCTCTGATATGCCCTGCGACAAGGAGCTTCTGCGCTTCGTCGTGGATCACCTTCCTCTTCTCCTCGTTGAATTTCCTTCTTCTCTGTCGCACCGGTCGAACCATGGGGTCCATTGATAGACGATGGCAGAGGAAATCGGGGTCGATTCCTGGCATGTCGGATGATGACCATGCAAAGGCATTCATGTGCTTCTCAATTACACCCATGATCAGCCTTCGCTCTTCTTCAATGAGGGATCCCCCCAACTTGAATTTTCTTCCCCTGATGTCCACCTCGACCCATCCTTCAGCTGGGTGGGGCCTCCTCTCACTGGCAATGACCGCTCTCGCGATCCCTGACTCGCGAGGAGTGATCGTGCCTTCCTCCTCTTCCACGACTTGGGCCACCTGGGAGCCCCCCACTGCAGCGTTCTCCATCCTCTGAGCGCCTTGTGTCTCCCTGACCGCCAATTGCTCTTTGCGCACGCCTGGTGGCGGTTTTGTGGTGACATGGCATACACTTCTTTTTTGCTTCAAACTGTTCTCATAACAGCGTCTTGCCTCAGCCTGATCCGACTTGATGGTTATCACGGCCCCTTCCATCGACGGCAGCTTCAACTTCATATGCCTTGTCGATGGTATTGCGCCCAGTCTATTGAGCGTTGGCCTCCCCAACAGGACATTGTACGCAGAAGGGGCGTTCACCACCAGGTACTTTCCGTGCGGGCTGTCGTTCCGTCGGTGAACGTTGTCCTCAGCTCGATGTATCCCCGCACTTCTACTTGGTCCCCTGCAAAACCGTAGAGACAACCAGTATACGGTCTCAACTGATCAGGGGACAACTGTAGCTTGTTGAACGTTGGCCAGAACATGACATCCGCCGAGCTTCCTTGATCTACGAGTACTCTATGCACTCGTCTTCCTGCTGTGATGAGAGAAATGACCACAGGGTCGTTGTCGTGTGGGACAACGTCTCGTAGGTCAGCCTTCCTGAAGACGATGTCCACCTCAGGGTAATGACTCTCATTCACTGCATCTACCGCCATTACAGATCGAGTGTATCTCCTTCTTTGTGAAGCTGTGCATCCCCCACCAGAGAAGCCTCCAGCGATCGTCTGCACTTCCCCATGCACAGGGACTTCATGCTGTTGCTCCCCAGTTTGGGATCCTGACGCGCGATCACCCTGTGGCTCACGCAGGTAATCTGCTAGAAAACCAGACTTCACCAACTCTGCCAGTTGGTGTCCCAGCGCCAAACAGGAATGAAGTGTATGTCCAAAGGCCTGATGAAACTCACACCATTCATTCTTTTTCCTTCCGAGTACCTTGTCTGTCTTCTCTGGTACTCGTAGTCTTGCTGCTACGGCAGGAAGGGCGATGAGATCCGCCAACCCCACCATGAAGTTGTATCTTGGGGGCGCGTTATTCTCCCTTGCACGCCCCTTACTCTGGTCTTTGCCTGGTGCATAGGGACGAGGTTTTTCCCGCACCTTCTTCCCCTCTTTGGCCTCATGCACCCTCGCTTGCTGCGGTTTTCCTTGCCCTCCACGCGGTCTGGGTGGTGCAGCACTTCCCCTCTTCTCAGAAACTTCTGTTTCTGCCACTATGTGCGCCACCGCACGCCGTCGGATCTCTGCAAAGGTGCTGGGATGGCTCCTGATGAGAGACTCACTGAAAGGGCCAGGCAGCACTCCCTTCTTAAACGCGTGCACAAGCATGTCTTCATCTTTGCTGGGTAGTCTAACCACTTGAGCTCCAAAACGGTTGAGGTAGTCTTTCAGCGACTCCCCCTGGTATTGGCGCACGTCGAACAGGTCGTAGCACACCACTGCAGGGGCCTTGTTGACGATGTATTGCTCGATGAAGAGCTTCGAGAACTGAGAGAACGACGTGATATGCCCCTCTGGTAAACTCACGAACCACTCCATGGCGATTCCGCTCAGTGTGCTCATGAACATCTTGTAGTACACAGCGTCTGAGCCCCCAAACAACATCATCTGGGTGTGGAATGCCGTCAGATGCGCCTCCGGGTCTTCTACCCCTTTGAACGACGCTTTTACCCCCACCAGGTTGGGAGGCACCATGGTTCCCATAATCTCAGGGGAGAATGGCATGGGAAATGCCCTTGGAGGTGAAGGCTGCCTAGACACCCTTTCGTCAACGACGTGCTCCCTCTGCGCCTGCAGTGTTCTTCTCAACTCTTCGTTGACACGATTCAGTTCGTCGTTCCTGCTTTGCGACGCAGCCAACTCCGTCTGCATCCTTTCTTGTTCGACTTTTGACGCTGCAGCGTTATCCTGCAGTGTGCGCACCATTTCCAGGACCTGCGCCATTGTCACAGCTCCTTCATCAGCGGATGGCGCAGGTGATGGTTGTCTGTTTCTAGGCATCTTCTCTATCAGGGAAACTGATAAAACTCTGGTGAGCTTTAAAACTGTGGTATATATGGGACAACGATTCACTCGGGCCCCACGGTGGGCGCCAAATGATCCTGCCGGCAACTTGAACGTGGGTGGATCGCTTCGTAACACTTTCTGCCCTGTCTTCGCGACTGCGTCTCCTGAAGTATCACCTTCTGAACTCTCTCTCAGATGTCTTCAAAATGTGACCTGCAAAATACACAGACGGCGCCTCTAGCGGCCGTTTGCACTCCGACGATCAAGTTAGTTCAACAGAACCACCAGAAACAGTTTTACCCCCACCAGAAAAACTTGCACTCTGTTTTTCCTCTATCCCCCTCACTCTCCCTCTGATTCTTCCTTTTATCTCTCTTTCCGTGCTTCTGGGCATAACAGAATTCTGTTATGCTTTTCTGGCATGTGTCAGAACCCTGTCGTGCTTTTCAGAGAAAGCGTACCTTCAGAATCAGCAACGGGGAGCGTGAGAGTCTGCGCATGCCTGCGCTTGGCTGCGCCTGTCTGTACCTTTAGCGGTACGGAGTGCTCTTTTGTCTGGACCGCGCCCCTCTCAGATGGTGACACGTGGAGGCCTGCAACTCACATCTAACCACACATGTGTCACTTACTGGAAGGGCTCTAGCGCCTCTCTTTGTCTGCCTAAGTTACGCCCTTGCGGAGTAACTTAGGATGCTTCTCTTATCTGGGTAAATTGCATACTCTTAGGAGAGCGTCGGGTGTGGCTGGTCTAGGCGCACTCACCAAACGTTACTCTCTGCGTAGGCGACTTACCCTTCAGGATGACACGCACGTAATGGGTTGAGGGAATCACCAATCACCGACTGGCTTACTAGTTCCCTCAGACCACTCTCGTGCATGATTCCTTGAGGTGTGCTCATGCGAGGTCCATGCGTAACGCTCTCGCTGGGAACCTTAGTCCCAGTTTAACTGCGTGTAACACGAGACCCCGATGACAATACACCCGATGACTGATCAGTGTTTACCCGCTACTCGCGCTCTGCCCCCAGGCGCGAGTCTGGGAACTGGTCTGCTGGTGGTCACTTGGCTACTGACCACCGATCACCATTCTGGGTGATCTATCCCCCGACCTCTCTGCCGCCTGATCTGTCGGTGGAAACTTGGTTACTGACCACCGATCACCTCTCTTGGCGATCGTCCCCCTACCTCTCTGCCACCTGGTCCACGTGTCACCCTGCGAGTGGTCCACATGGTTCTCTGATGCTGATGTCATCGACTACCGATGACCGATCGGATCACTTGGCGACGCCTTTGGCTACTTCAAACGGAGAAAGATAAAGACTGAGAACCACGGCACGGTTTTTTCTCGAACTTGTTTTTTCTTTTATTTGGGTGACCTCATTAAAAAACCCCGGAAAGGGAAAAAGAGCGTCCCCTTTAACAAGACTGTTACATAGCTGCTTTACATAAGTCAACTAAAATAAAACTTCAGATTGGCTGCATTCCAACTGCGCGGGATGGGACCTCCTTCCAAGGTCTCTAGGCTGTACGAACCGTTGCCCTTAGCCTCGGTAACTCTGAAGGGTCCGGTCCACTTGGGAGACAGCTTATTCTCCAGCTCGTATGGGTGGGCTTTCCTCACAACTAGGTCGCCAATCTGAAACTGTCGCGGCTTCACCTTAGAGCTATATTGCCGCTCTACTCTTCTCTTCACCGCTTCAGCTTTTATTCTGGCTTCTTCCCTGGCTTCGTCTAGTAGATCCAGGTTTACCCGCCTTTCTTCGTTGGATTCCTCCACCACAAAGTTTTGAAAACGTGGTGAGCTTTCATGTATCTCTACCGGAATCATCGCGTCCAACCCATACACCAAACTGAAAGGCGTCTCCATGGTAGAAGATTGGGGCGTGGTGTGGTATGCCCATACGATCCTTGGAACTTCCTCCGCCCACGTCCCTTTGGCCTTCTCTAACCTTCTCTTTAACCCCCTCAGCAAAACTCTGTTTGCTGACTCCACCTGCCCGTTGGTCTGGGGTGTTCGACTGATGCGAACACTTGCTTGATACCTACCTCAGCGCACAGATTTCTCAACTGCTGACTGGCAAACTGGGTCCCATTATCGGATATCAAGCGCCTAGGTACGCCAAAGCGGCACACAATGTTCTTCCACACAAAGTGTTGTACCTTGTGCGCCACTCTGTGCCACGGGCTCTGCCTCTATCCACTTGGTGAAGTACTCGATGGCAACGATCAAATACTTCATCTGCCTTATTGCCAGTGGGAACGGGCCCAGGATGTCGATTCCCCATGTATGAAAAGGCCACGGGCTATATATGGATTGCAGTTCTTCTGGCGGCGCCTTGTGCCAGTCAGCGTGCTTTTGGCATTGCCTGCAGCGCTGGGCGTGTCGCGCGCAGACCTCTTTTACTGTTGGCCAGAAGAACCCTGCGCGTATCACCTTGGAGGTTAAGGACCTTCGTCCTACGTGGCTCCCGCAAATGCCTTCGTGGAGCTCCGCCATTATCCTGATACACTCGTCGCCACTTACACACGTTAGGATAGGGTGAGTGAAACCGTGCCTGAACAACACTCCATCCACCAGAGTATATCTTACGGCATTTCTCTTGAACTTCTTACCCTCTTCCGGCTCCACTGGGAGAGCCCCATCCGCCAGGTACCGTTTGTATGGCGTCATCCAGGTGTCTCCCTCGGTTAGGATCCCTTGGCCAGGAGCATTCCTGCTATCAGGGCTTCGTATTCCGCCTGATTATTACTTGCCTTAAAGGCGAAGCGCAGAGCTTGCTCAATCAGTACGCCGTTGGGTCCCTCCAAGACTATTCCCGCGCCACTCCCTTGTTGGTTGGAAGAGCCATCAACCGAGAGCAGCCACTGCGAGCCCACTTCCACCTCTTGCTCACCTCCAGGCGAGAGTTCCGCTATAAAATCTGCGTACACTTGCCCCTTGATGGATCCTCTAGGCTCATACTGAATGTCGAATTCTGACAGCTCCACCGCCCAGCGTACCATTCTTCCCGCCACGTCAGGCTTCTGCAGCACCTTCTGTATAGGGAGGTTTGTCATCACTACCACCGTAAAGCTGTGGAAGTAATGACGGAGCCTCCTGGCTGAAAACACCACTGTCAATGCTGCCTTCTCTAGCGCCTGGTATCTCGTCTCAGCGCCTTGTAATGCCTTGCTCACGAAATAGATGGGCTTTTGACTCTGGTCCTGCTGCTGGACTAACACAGAGTTGATAGCCCGCTCCGTTACCGTAAAATATAGTCGGAGGGGCACGCCTGTCACCGGTTTGCAGAGGACCGGTGGCTTCGCCAGGTACTCCTTTAACTTAATGAAAGCCGCTTCGCATTCGTCAGTCCACGCAAAGCGACTATTTCTCTTGAGGCACTGGAAATATGGGTGCCCCTTTTCTCCCCCGGCGGAAACAAACCTTGAAAGTGCCGCCATCCGCCCCGTCAGCTGCTGTACTTCCTTCACCGACGTCGGGCTTTACATGGCGATAATCGCTGCGCATTTGTCGGGGTTCGCTTCTATCCCCCTCTCGGTGAGCATAAAACCGAAGAACTTACCGGCCTCTACCCCGAAAACACACTTCTCAGGGTTCAACTTGAGGCGGTACTTGGATATTGTGACGAGCAACTCCTCCAGGTCCGCCGTGTGCTGTGCCCTATCCTGCGACGCCACCACCATGTCATCTACGTAGGCATACACATTCCTTCCTAGCATGGGCGCCAGGACCTTGTCCATTAACCTTTGGTACGTGGCGCCCGCGTTTTTCAGCCCAAAAGACATCACCTTATAACAGTAACTGCAAGTCTCAGTCATGAATGCAGTTTTACTCTCATCTCTCGGGTGCATCTTGATCTGGTTGTACCCTGAGAATGCGTCCAGGAAACTCAGCACCTTGCTGCCGGATGCACTATCCACCAGCGCGTCGATGCTGGGCAGTGGGTACGAGTCCTTCGGGCACGCCTTATTCAAGTCCGTGAAGTCCACGCACATCCTCCACTTCCCTTTCGCCTTCTTCACCAAGACGACGTTGGCCAGCCACTCGGGGTATTGAATCTCCCTGATGTGGCCAGCACTCAATAGCTTCTACGTTTCATCCTTTACCACCTGCTGTCTCTCCTCGTTGAACTTTCTCCTTCTTTGGCGCACGGGGCGGACCGTGGCGTCCATGCTGAGGTGATGACACAGGAAATCAGGGTCGATATCGGGCATATCCGAGGCGGACCATGCGAAAGCATCCAGGTGGTGCGAAATCACTTCTGCCACCCTTTCCTGTTCTTCTGGGCTCAGCAAACTTCCTAACTTGAATGTTTTGCCGCCAATCTCCCTCTCCACGGCGTTAGCCGCCGGTTGTTCCCTGCTATCCTCCTCGATGGGCGCCGCCTCTTCCACGGGCATCGCGTCGCCAGGGCCTTCCTCCATGGGTGCATCTGTTTCGGGCGTCGCCTCAATCATCGTCGTGTCTGCACCCGGCGGACGCTCATACACCATGAACACGCCTCTCTTCGTTTTCAGGCTGTTCTCATAGCATTTCCTTGCCTCCTCCTGATCTGACTTGATAACTATCACCTTGCCACTGAGGTCCGGCAGCTTCATCTTCATATGGCGTGTGGAGGCTACTGCGTTCAATCGGTTCAACGCTGGCCTGCCCAACAAGATGTTGTAAGCGGAGCTGGCGTTCACGACCAAGTACCGGATACTTTCGGTACGCGAGACCTCTCCGTCTGTGAACGTAGTCCTCAACTCCAGGTAGCCTCGGACTTCCACCTGGTTCTCCGCAAACCCATACAAGCACCCTGTGTAGGGCCTCAAGAGGTTGGGGGATAACCGCAACTTATTAAACATCGACCAAAACATGACGTCTGCTGAACTTCCCTGGTCGACAAGAACCCTGTGCACCTTTCTCCCAACTGTGACAACTGAAATGACCACGGGGTCATTGTCGTGCGGCACCACGTCTCGGAGATCCCCTCTCGTGAATACGAGGTCTGACTCCCACGGCTCACCCGAGATTCTTTCTTCGATCGAGTTGACCCCCCTCGCGTATTTCTTTCGCTGGGAGGCGGTGGGTCCTCCGCCGGAAAATCCTCCAGCTATGGTATGGACCTCGCCGAGAACCGGCGTCTCGTGTGCTTGTTCTTCCGCTGGCGGCGGCAGGGTGGCGGTCGTTGTGGGTTCTGCGACATAATCCTTCAAAAACCCGGTTCTCACCAGCTCATCCAGCTGGTAACCCAACGACAGGCAGTTATCAATGTGGTGACCGAAAGCCTCGTGGAACTCACACCAAGAGTCTTTCCGAGGCCCCAACACCTTATCGGACTTCGTCGGTCGCCTCAATCTCTCAGCTATGTTAGGCACGGCGATCAGGTCCTTCAACTCCACCACAAAATTGTATCTCGCCGGCCTCGTTCTTTCTCTGGCTGGGCGATCGCCTCCCGCTGGACCCCGGGGCTGGGGCTTTCTGGCCTCGTAGGGGCGTCTCCCATCTGGTTTCTTCCTTCCCGTCGTGGTCTCATTGACCTTGGCGGGTTGAGCTCGCGTCGGTCCCCTCGGACGCGAGGGTACGACGCTGGTGCGCTTCACACACACCTCTCCTTCGGAAGCGATATGTTCTACCGCCCGACGCCGTAGTTCAGCAAAAGTCCTAGGGCGGTTGCGAATGATGGATTCTCCAAAAGGACCGGGGCATACGCCCTTCACGAACGTGTACACAATCATAGGTTCCTCTGTCGTACCAACCTTTACTACCTGGGCCCCGAAGCGATTGATGTACTCCTTTAGGGTCTCCCCTTGATAGTGTTTCACATCAAACAAATCGTAGGAGACCGGCGGCGGGGCCTTGTTTGCTAGGTATTGTTCCCTGAACAATCGTGACAGTTGTCGGAAAGAGGTGATATGACTGTCCGGGAGGCTGATGAACCAGCCATAGCCATCCCAGTCAAGGTGCTCATGAAGAGCTTGCACTTGGCAGCGTCAGAGCCGCCTACCAGGACCATCTGTGTGTGAAATGCAGCGAGGTGCGTCTCAGGGTCCTCCATCCCGGTGAAGATCACCTTGGGCCCCGCGAACGTGTTCGGGATCACCGCATCCAGAATCTCCTGCGAGAAGGGAGTGGAAAACTCCCTTGGTGGGGAGTGATTCTCCATCTCGTCGTGTTCACGTTGCCCCCGATTATTTCGCAGACCCTGGCGCAACTCCTCATTCACACGGCGGAGCTCTTCATTCCTCTCATGCGAGGCTTCGAGATCTGCTTGCATGTGTTCCTGTTCCAATTTCGACTCCGCCATATCCTCCTGCAGCCCCCGCATTATCTCCAGGACCTGTTGCATGGATAGTTCTGCTGGGGCTGCGCGTGCAGTACCCCGTCTTGTGGTGGCCATTGTCACGGTCTCTTCAAACCTCCTCCAACGTTACTATAACTTGGTAGATCTCCTCAAACTTGTGATGGGACTGATGTTTTATATCGGCCCCACGGTGGGCGCCAAATGTTCCGTCCGGTTGACCTGGGACGTCTTCGTGCGCGACCTCAACCGTCAGCTAGGGACTCCTTCCCACTGGTTACCTGTGGATTCCTGCAAAGAAGGACAAAAGGGCGCCCTAGCGGCCGTTTGCACTCCGACGCTCAAGTCAGCCAGCAAGAAACACCAAAAACTATGCACCTCCGTGTCGGAGCACCGCGTATGGCACTCTGAAGGTGGTAAAAAGGAAACTGTGCCTAGTGTATATTTTCTCCTTCTCGCCAAAATCCTTCCCTAGTCCCTTGTCCAAAACCTCAAGGCTCGAGCAAGCAACTAGAGTGTTTCTGGAAAATTAGCCAAAAGTTCCAACCCTGTTTCCAACATTCTCCACGCTATTTAAACTGCCCAAGCATTTAAAGCGCCTTAAAGCGCTTTTAATCATAAAACGTAACGCACTTAATTAACGCGTCTAATTAGAAAACGTAGCGCACTTAAGACGTTGAAACGCTTGGGAGCCTCTATAGTACCTTAAACGCTCGAAACAGAAACTATATTGAATGACTTTAATTACCTGGTACCTGACTGAATGGTGTTTCTATTCTGACCTGGCTATCGTACACGTGGAGGGCCTCACAGCGCCGTGACCCCATCTGGGGACGTTTCTACGTGTGACTTTTTGGGTGTGCTACTGCGCAAGGGGTGACTTTTTGGGTGCCAACTCATGCCCCCAATCGTCTAGTCACTCACTTTGAGAGCGTATATGCCTTCCTCTCGTACCCTGCACCTGGCTGCCCTGGGCGTGACCCTCCCCTTGAGTCGTATCTGCCCCAAAGGCGTCCCTAAGGCGGCAGGGGTACTTCACGAGTCAGGCTGCCCTACACTGGTGCTATCACTATGGCCTTGAAGCCACCTTTTCCTTCTCTTTATCACTGCCCCGGATCATCGGGACCTGAGGCTTTCCCACGGCGTCGCTCCCTCCATGGTCTTTCCTACCCATGGGTATCGGGGAACCACACTGTGATTGCCTTGCCTTAGCGATATTTGATCTTGGCGACGCCCTGGTTGGGCGACGCCTTCACCTAGGCGACGCCTTGCCTTGGCAACGCTTCCTCTTGGCGACGCTGGAACTTGGCGTCTCTTCACCTAGGCGACACCTTGTGTTGACTTTGACTCCAGGCGTTGACTTTGACCTTGACTTTGTCAACGTCCGGATACGGGACGGTACAAAGATAAACATTATTGATTCTCTTACCTATCAACATTACCTCTTTAGTTTTGGGGAGACAGATTTCACATGTGTTTGTTTTGAAGATAACCTGATAACCTTTGTCACACAATTGACTAATGCTCAGTAGATATTGCTTTAATCCTTCTACATAGAGAACATCATGAAGGACCAAGATATCTTTGTCTCCTATGGATCCTCTCCCAAGAATCCTCCCCTTGTTGTTGTCCCCATAGATAACGTGCCCTTCTTGCTTAAAGGAGATGCTTAGAAACTTTGATTTGTCCCCAGTCATGTGCTTGGAGCACCCACTGTCCAGGTACCATTGTTGCATGCTCTCCTCCAAGGTTTCCTACAAAGAAGATTTCCAAGTACAAAGATTTGGTCCTCTTATGAATGTGGATCCATTTGGTTTACACTCATCATTTGAACCTTTACTACACTTGGGAATCCACTTCATAAAGCCCCTAGGAACAACATATTTTCTGATTTTACAGAATATGACAGAATGACCTATTTTCATGCAGTAGAAGCATGTAACAACCGGTTGTTTCGACAGTCCAATCGGTTGTTTTTCTGGCAGTTTCGAAAATGACTTTGAAAATCTATCTTGCTTGTTCTGTGGGTTAAAACCCAATCCAGCTTTTCCAAAAACACAGTTTTGAGATGCCAAGACATTCTCAAAGTTGGATTGACCTTTAGAAAGCTTATCCACAGTTTTAACAACATAATGGACTTTCTTTTCAAGATTTTCGCAATTTTCACAAATAAGAGTTTCACACTTGCAAGTGGAGTTTTTGTAAACTATTTCAAGGTTTTCAAAATCTATTTTTGAATTTTCCAATTCCTCTTCCAGTGTTTTGACTCTGTTTTCAAGCCAGCTATTCATTCCCTTTAACCAGTTGTTCAAGAGGGCCAATCGGTTGGCTTCTTCATGTGTTTCTTGAAAGGCTTGAAGCAATTGACTGTAATTTTCAGAGTTTAAGGAGTTAGAAGAACTTATACTACTTGAGTCATCTTCCTTTTTAGCCATGAAGCAGAGGTTGAGGCTTTTTCTGTTTTGCCTTCTTTTCCTTCGTGCTTGACTTCTTGACCTTACTTCCTTTGATTCATTGATGTTCCCATGAGTAGCTTTGAGTGTGTCTCACATCTCTTTAGCAGTTTTGCATTTTGATATCCTGCAAAACTCATTAGTATCTAGTGCAAAAGCTATTATGTTTTGAGCAGTACAATCAAGCTTGGCCATCTTACATTCTTCATTGGTCCATTGGGACCAAGGTTTTGCAATAAAAGAACCATTCTTTTTAAGCTTTGGAATGAAAGGACCATTGTCGATTGAATCCCAAATTCCTTAATCAATAGATTCCACAAAGATTTTCATTCTAGCCTCCCAATACTTGTAATTCAATCCATAGAATAAAAGTGGTTTGTAGATTGAAGCACCTTCCTCAAAAGATAGTTTTCCAGCCATAGAAAAAGATTTTCGGATCAAACTTGATTATCTTTCAAGTACCAAGCTCTTGATGCCAATTGTTAGAAAGTATGGATTTAAACTAGAAGGGGGGGGGGGGGTGAATGGTTTAAAGAGGGTTTTCGCAAACTTTTAAGTCTAGAATGAAATTACTTCGAGAAAACTTGAATCAGAATTCAGTTTGCCAAAAACACAAAGCAATTTAGCACAGCACCAGAAAAACAATCGGTTGTTTCGTAGAAACAATCGGTTGTTTATACCGGTTCACAAATATAAACTGAATTTAAAGAGTTCAAGGGATAGAGACATTGAACACACATGTTTATACTGGTTCACTCTTAACCAAGAGCTACATCTAGTCTTCCCAGAAACCACTGGGGAATCCACTAAGCAATCAACCCTAGATTACTTACAACACCACCAAAGAAGTGACATTGATCCCCTCAAGACACACACTTTCTTTGGCTTAGCACAAACACCACTAAAAATGTTGATCTTGACAACCTCAAGAACACACAACACTTCTCAGCTTCACACACAGAGTTTCTTCAAAGTACAAAGGATTACACTTGTTACAGAAAAAAATCTGAAATCAATACAAGATGAAAATCCTATCTCACACTCTTTGATCAAAGCAATCCTCAACTCTTCAAAAGCAAAAACAGTGAAAAACTCAAATCTGTTTTTCTTGATTAAAACTAAGTTGTTGTTTGTTACATAATCTTAACAAACTATTTAAAACTGGTCAAAGCATTTAAGACTGGAGTGTAATAAGTTATAAATCATTTAATGCTCAGTCAAAGCACAAAACAGTTTTCTATTATGGTCCCAAAACAAACAATCAGTTGAATGCTCGACTCAATCGGTTGTTTTGGTTTGACAGCAAGTCAACCATCAAAAACAGTTTTCAACCTTTCTAAAAACACCTAAGTATAAAACAATCAGTTGTCTCGATAAAACAACAGATTTTTTTGTCACTTAGTTTGAAGAACACTTTTCAATTAAAAGGTTTGAGAATGCTTAAGCTTCGGATTCAATCAAGACTGGATTTACACAAATAATCTACCCCATATCCTATCTAAAGACAGCTTAGCAACAACAAGCGCATCCAGCCTTTCATCAATCTTCAAAGGGTTTGGATTCTTCAAAGCTTGAACACACTTGATTCAACATAATCCATATCTGTTCCGTCCGGTTGACCGGGACGTCTTCGTGCGTGGCTTTAATCGTCAGCTAAGGACTCCTTCCCACTGAATGCCTGCAAATTTCCTGCAAAAAAGAGGACAAAGAGGCGCCCTAGCGGCCGTTTGCACTCCGACGCTCAAGTCAGCCAACAAGAAACACCAAAACTGTCCACCCACGTATCTGAGCACCGCGTATGGCACTCTGAAGGTGGTAAAAGAAACTGTGTATATGTGTATGTGTGTTGTCCCCCTCAGGCAAAAATATTCCCCAGTCACTTGTACGTAACCTTGAAGCACGAGCAAGCAACTAGAGAGTTCTCTGGTAAATTTGCCGAAAGTTCCAACCCTTTTTCCGACATTCCCAGCGCTATTTAAACTGCCCCCAACATTTAGAGCGCCTTAAAGCGCTTTTAAACTCAAACGTAACGCGCTCATTAAAGCGCTTAATTATGAAACGTAGCGCATTTAAGACGTTGAAACGCTTGGGAGCCAAAATAGTACCTGAATGCCAAAAAAGGGAAACTGTATTGAATATCTTTAATTACCTGGCACCTGACTAGAGGGTGTTTCTATTCCGGCATTGCTGTCATACACGTGGAGGGCCTCACGACGCCTTGACCCCATCTGGGGGCGTTTCTGCCCATCTGGGGACGTTTCTACGCGTGGGTCCTCCTGCTTGGGAGTGCTACTGCGCTAGGGGTGGCTTTTTGGGTGCCAACTCATGCCCCCAAGTATCTAGCCACGTACTCTGAGAGCGTATCTGCCTTCCTCTCGGACCCTGCACCCGGTTATCCTGGGCGTGACCTTCCTCTTGGGTCGTATCTGTCCCGAAGGCGTCTCTGGGGCGGCAGGGGTACTTCGCGAGTCAGGCTGCCCTTCACTGGTACTATCACTATGGCCTTGAAGCCACCTTTTCCTTCTCTTTATAACTTTCCCGAGATATCGGGACCTGAGGCTTTCCCACGACGTCGTTCCCTCCGTTGTCTTTCCTACCCATGGGTATCGGGGAACCACACCATGATTGCCTCGCTTTTACACTGTTTAACCTGGCGACTCCATCACCTGGGCGACGCCTTCACCTGGGCGACGCCTTCACCTGGGCGACGCCTTCACCTAGGTGACGCCTTCACCTAGGCGACGCCTTCACCTAGGCGACGCCTTCGCTTAGGCGGCGCCTTGCCTTAGCGACGTCTTGTCCTGCCTTGGCGACGCTTCCTCTTGGCGTCTCTACATCTGGGCGACGCCTCGAGTTGACTTTGACTTTGACTTAGTCAACGCCCTGATACGGGACGGTACACAAGCCCCCCAGTCTTAAGCCGAAGACTTGTCTTCAGCGCAAAGACTAAAGCCTTGCCCCCGCCCTCAACGTGCTTTCTTGATGACGTGTCATTCTCTGCTGACTCAGCAAAAATTTCGAATTAATGACGCGACATTATCTGAATCACAGGGGTATTCTTAATGGCCGATTGGACATTCCCTGCAATGGGGATGATTACACCTTTTGGGCTACCCTTTATCGCGCGCCACGTGGCCCATCGCGCGGACCTCCTTTAGAGACCTTCGCGCTTCTCCTTGAGCAATTGATCCTCTGACGCGTGGCACGATCCCACGGCCCTAGGTTAGCGCCTCTTGAGTTGCGAAATGTAACGTTTAAGTTACTCCAAACCCCGCGCTCACCCTACTGTTACATTCATTCACTCTGCAACTCCGCACTGTTCATCGCCTTCAAAACTCCTTTCTCTGCAATCGCGACTTTCTCCTTCCTGCGTTCTCCTACTGCCTCCAAAGGTACGGTTTTTCCTCCTTGATGATTCTCTTTACTGTATGAACTGCCTGGGACTGTCCATACTACCGCATTTCTCTGGATGCTGCTTGTGTGTTTCGTTACTCCTCTTGTTTCCCTTCGTTCTTTTGCGGGTAGGGCGCTCCTAGGGTTCTTCCATTTTCCCCTTTTCTTCTCTCCAAACCCCTTTTCTCTGAACCCTTTCTTTCTCTTTTGATCTTCAGCATTGGTGTTGATGGCAAAAACCAAAACCACCGCGCCTCCCCCGCTCCCCAAGTCTCATTATAAGGATGAATATGACTGGGCCCCCGATGAACTTCTGGACGAATGTTCTCTTCTGAACTCCGTTGAGGACGTGGAGGCCCACAGGGGGGACCCTGCCCTCTATAATTTCAATGCTTTCCACAAGAGTCATGACTCCCAAGTCCTGGTAAGCCGAGTGCGACCTGGGATACCCGTTTGCGCAGACTCACGGGATACTGGGGGATGCGCTTTCTTCTTCCTCTACCAGATGGTGTTGAAAAGGGTGGGCCTGCGTCTGCCCCTAACTCCCTTCGAAAAAGAGCTATTGACAGAGATAAACACTGCTCCCGCCCAGCTCCATCCCAACAGTTGGGCCTTCGTGAGGGGGTTCCAAATTCTCTGCGGCTACCTAGGAGTTCCCTCCTCTGTGGACGTTTTTCTTCACTTCTTCGAGGTAAAGAAACAAGGAAAAAGTCTCTGGATGAGCTTTTCTGGCATCGCCGGGCGCATCATCCTGACGCTCTTCCAGAATTCGTTCAAAGGCTGGAAGGGAAAATTTTTCAAGGTACGCGCGACCAAGCGCGATCCTACTATCCTGGAGGGCTTTCCTTTGTACTGGACAGACAAGCCCATAACTATGAAGCCCTTGGCTCTGGACGAACTCGCCCCGCCTGATCGGGATATATGCAAAGCCTTGGCGGGGCTGGGAATAGTCTTTGATACCGCCAAGCTCATCGCGAACGAATTCAATGCCCATGGGCTTTCTACATACTTCGGTATCTGTTCTTGGCGATTTATGATGCATTAGTTGCTATAGCTAACTGCATCACCGTTTTTCACTGCACCATGTTACTTGCATTTCGCATCTCTTCCTGTATTGTGAATCCACACAACCGCTCCAGTGCTAACCCTTGTTGTTTGGCCTGTCTTGATGTAGGATCGGTGATGGGTACCTCCAAAAGGATACTGCTGGCGAAAGCACTGAAGGAGGCTCGCGCCGCCAAGGCAGGCGCCTCCTCCAGCCCTGCTGCCAATCTGATTCTCCCGCCGGCTCCGACACCGCCGCCTCCAGTCACTGCTGAAGGTGCTTCTAGCCCCTCTCCGACACCTCCACCTGGCTCTGACGTGCTTCCAACTCCCAACTCTCCTTCGCCTATCGCCGCTGTGCCCTAGCTGCGGCCTCGTCACCGGCTCCAACCCCCCTTAACAAAGGAAAAAGGGTCTTGGAGATTCTGTCAGATGATGAGGAATCGGGAGGCGTGGCACCCTTCAAGAGGAGAAAATCCGCGCGGGTTCCTCTTTTGGTAGAGACGCCGCCGCAGGGAGGGAACCCCTTTATGGACAACCCTCCAAGCGCAACCTCACTCCCTCCTATGATTCTCCAAGAGGAAAGGGGCGAAGGTGCTGAATCTGCGCCGCCTCTGCCGCCGCCAGAAACCGCTGCTTCCCCGGCTCCCGATGCTGCCGCCCCCGACTTCATTTCCATTCCCCCTCCAATCATGCATCTGATGAGGGGTTTCAGCGGCGGGACTATGCCGGAAGGCACTGACAGGAGGGAAGGTATGCCTTTCTATCTGGGGGCCTTCTTGGCGGTGGCTCTTGAATGGCGCTCCTAGGCCAGAAATGCTGTCTTGCAAACCCAAACCCTCCAGGCCTTGGAAACGAAAGCAACCACCCTGGAGGAGGAGATGAAGGCCCTGGGACGCCAGAACGAGGCTTATTGTTCCTCTCTGAACCAAGCACAAGAGTCCAGGGCAGAAGCTGAGAGGAAATTGGCGGAGGCCTTGGAGCTCCAGGCTGACTTCTACGCCCGTGAAGTTGCTCTCCAAGTACAAGTAGCGGGTCTTCAGGAATTGGTCAAAGCAGACGCGGAAACCCAAAAGGACCTGAAGGACCGCTGCTGTGAACAAACTGCCAAGGTGGAACGGATAGAGGAGGAAATGGCCACGCAGGCCAAAGCCATGGACCTTCTCCGAGTTGACTACGACGAGCTGCGGGTCGAGGTTAGCCGGCTTCGTGTGGAGAAAGAGGCTCTGGAGAAACAGGTGGCCTCCGGAGACGCCGCCATTGAGGAGCTGGAGAAGGAGAAAACGTCCCTTATCCAGGAGATGGCGGGCACCTTCGAAGAGGGGTTCCAAGAAGCCCTGTCCCAGGCGTCCTGCGAGAATCCCGGCGTCAACCTTTCAAACTACGACCCCACACACCACGTAGTCGACGGGAAGGTCGTGCCCATGGATTTGAACGATTGAACTGCTGCCCCTCATCCGCCACCTTCCTCTTCAAGCTTAACTTTCATTCTTTTACCTTCGCTTTTTAATTTCATCTGCCAAAACTTGTAATTCTTTGAACTATCCACACTCTTGTTATTGATACGGGACACTCGCGTGGTTGTCCTTATTTCTTTTTTTACATGCGACTCCGCCTATGCGATCTCGTTCTCATCTCTTCCCTTCGTACGCTTTACTTATTTTATCTGTATCCCGCCCGTTTCTCACACTTCATTGGGCGGTTTGGTACGATGAAGTAAGGTCGCTCGCCAACCCTTACGCCCGTGGAGAGGCTCACTGAGTGGCGCCGTATCGTCCACGGACGACTCTGATACCGAAAGGCTCTTTCTTTGATCTTTTAGCACTCGGCGCCCACGCCTAAGGAGAGGCCTGCCAAAGCAGCACCGTATCGTCCCCGGGTGTCTAAAACGCTGAGTGCTGTGGGGCGTTTGTTCCCTCCATGGTCTTTCCTGCCCATAGGTATCGGGGAACACCCCGCCAGTGACTCGCTGGCGCTTGACGGTCTCGTCTCCCTCCACAGTCTTTCCTACCTGTGGGTATCGGGGAGGCGACTCCTGCAACTAATTTGCCTTTCTCTGATTTTTCTCCCTCCTCAGTCTTTCCTACCTGTGGATATCGGGGAGGTGATGCCAGTCGGTATTTGGGTTGGCGACGCCCGCGACTCCTCGTCTGTCGTCGCCCTTTACGTCTTTCCTGGCAACGCCTCGGGCGTTACCTTTACTTCAACATTGAATTTAATTCTTGCCTTGGTCAACGCCTGATAACAGCGAAGAGCCCAAGGCTTTGCCTGTGCCATCCACGTGGCGCTCCTTGTACAGCTGATGGGACCTTCTGTCATTCGATTTGATCCACGTGGCGCTGCTTACATGGTCGGTGGGGCATCTAGTCATTTCATTTTCTGTCTCCTGCTGCACCCCTGGCTCATTCTCGACGGCGCATCGTACCACTGGACATTCTGTGACGGGACTTTTCTGCTTCAAAACAGTGGTGCCAGCGTCATCCTTTCATCTTCTGCCACGTGTATCAATCGTGCGGTGCATCCATTCACGTCGTTTGGCGCTCTAACCGCTTTATTTAACTCTTCAAGCTCTGGAACTATCTTCATCGTTTTCTCACTCGTCATAACCTACTCGCGCTCTTTCTTCTTGCACCCTTTCTTCTTGCACCCTTTCTTCTCTGTCGAAGGGCTGTTCTAACCTTCGCTCCCCTCGCTCAACCTTGCATTTCCAGCCATCTTGATCTGTTAAAGAATGTCCTCTCACGATGCTTCCTCCAGGGTTCGTCCCAAAGACTTGTACCCTTGGGCCTCGAGCGAACTTCTTGATGAGTGTTCATGCTTGCTTTCCACCAGGGCCGTACGAGAACACAAAGGGGAGTTGTGTTCTTACGACCACCGGGCCTTCGCGAGGAGGCACGATGACGACATCGCTGTGCTCCCATGCACTCTGGGAGAGCCAGTGTGTGGAGACGGACGAGCGAACGACGGGGTCCCTTTCTTTTACTTTTACCAGGTGGTGTTCAAGACCATCGGGGTGCGCTCACCCTTCTCCCGGTTCGAGAAGGAACTGCTGACGGAGATCAACGTGGCTCCAGCCCAGTTATATCCCAACAGCTGGGCCTTTGTCAAAGCCTTCGATATCCTCTTTGGGTTTCTGGGTTGTGCACCCTCGGTTGACCTCTTTCTTCACTTCTTTGAGGTGAAGAGACAGAGACACAACCTCTGGGTAACTCTCAGCAATGTTCCCGGAGAGTTCTCTTCACACCCTTCCAAAGCTCGTTCACGGGGTGGAAAGGCCGGTTCTTCAAGATCTGCTGTACTGATCTTGTTCCCGACGCCCTCGATGGGTTTCCGCTGCACTGGGTGAGAGAGGAAAAACCCTCAAAGCCAAACCCCTCAAGAATCTGGCTCCAAGTGATCAAATAGCTTGCCAGATTCTTGCTAAGGCGGGAGGTTTTGACTCCGCTACGGTGATCAGCTTGGAGTTCAACGCTAGGACTCTTGAGAAGTACATAAGTAAGGATCACTGCCTTAAGCAACTTCGACCTTCGTTACTTTCTAACTGTGCCTGTCTTTCTTCATGGTGTCTCTAACACATCTTTTCCCCTTGTGCAGGTTCGAAAATAAGCCAAGAAAAGAGGACACAACTTACTCGAGCGCTGCGGGCTGGGAAAGGGGCTTCGCCTTCCTCCAGTGATGACTCTGATGAGCGCTGAGAAGCGGCCTGTTTGTGTTTTTGCATTTTGTATGAACATTGCTTGTAACAACAATTTTCCAATATCATAATTCTTTACAACACCACTTTATTTTCATATGTCTCATATACCGCGCGACTTCCTTTCGTCTCGTTCTGCCAACGATGCATGCTTTTATTTGGGCGACGCCTTCTTTCCGGGCGACGCCAAGACCTAGGTGACGCCTTCTTCCTTGGCGACGCCATGGCCTAGGCGGCGCATCACATTACTTCTAACAAGGGAAAACAATGGCTGAAAACCAAAGCACTTCTTTTTCTCAACTGGTTTTCCATTATTAGGGTGACCTCTTAAAAAACCCCCGAAAGGGGAAAAAGAGCGTCCCCTTCAACTAAACTGTTACATGCTGCTTACATAAATCAACTGAAATAAAATTTTAAGTTGGCTGCATTCCAACTGCGCGGAATAGGGCCTCCATCTAAAGTCTCCAGGTTATACGACCGTTGCCCTTAGCCTCAGTAACTCTGAAGGGCCCGGTCCACTTGGGAGACAGTTTATTCTCCAACTCATAAGGGTGAGCTTTCCTCATCACTAGGTCGCCCACCTGAAACTGTCGTGGCTTTACTTTAGAGCTATATTGCCGCTCCACTCTTCTCTTCATCGCTTCAGCTTTTATTCTAGCTTCTTCCCTGGCCTCTTCTAGCAGATCCAGGTTTACCCGTCTCTCCTCATTAGATTCCTCCACTACAAAGTTTTGGAAACGCGGTGAGCTTTCGTGTATTTCTACTGGAATCATCGCGTCTGACCCGTACACCAAACTGAACGGCGTCTCCATAGTAGAGGATTGGGGCGTGGTGTGGTATGCCCATACGATCCTTGGCACCTCTTCCGCCCACGCCCCTTTGGCCTTTTCCAACCTTCTTTTTAATCCCCTCAGCAGAACTCTGTTTGCTGACTCTACTTGTCCATTGGTTTGGGGTGTTCGACCGACGCGAACACTTGCTTGATTCCCACTTCAGCGCACAGATTTCTCAACTGCTGACTGGCGAACTGGGTCCCGTTGTCAGATATCAGGCGCCTGGGTACGCCAAAGCGACACACGATGTTTCTCCACACAAAATGTGTACCTTTGCGCAGTGATTTGTGCCACGGGTTCTGCCTCTATCCACTTAGTGAAGTATTCGATGGCGACAATCAGATACTTCATCTGCCTGATTGCCAGTGGAAAAGGGCCCAGGATGTCAATACCCCATGTGTGGAAAGGCCACGGGCTGTAAATGGACCGCAACTCTTCAGGCGGCGCCTTGTGCCAGTCGGCATGCTTTTGGCATTGCCTACACCGTTGGGCGTGCCGTGCGCAATCTTCTTTCACTGTTTGCCAGAAGAACCCTGCACGTATTACCTTGGAGGCTAAGGATCTTCCTCCCACATGGCTTCCGCAGATGCCTTCGTGTAGCTCTGCCATTATCCTGGTGCACTCATCGCCACTGACACATGTTAGGATAGGGTGAGTGAAACCGTGCCTGAACAACACCCCATCCACCAAGGTATATCTTACAGCGTTCCTTTTGATTTTCTTACCCTCTTCAGGGTCCACTGGAAGGGCCCCATCCGCCAGGTACCGTTTATAGGGCGTCATCCAGGTGTCTCCCGTGGACAGGGCACAAACCTGCATCTGCTCTTCCTCAGCCACACCCGCGTACGTATGATGCGGGGCGCCCTCTGCGTATCTTGGGTTAATGAGGAATGACTCCTCGGCCTTCCCCTTGATGCATAAATCTGGAGGACATCCCCCTGTTGTCTTCCACGAATCGACGCGGAGCTTTGAGGGTCTCCTGGATCACCGTCCTCTGTCTACCCCCCTTGCCTGAGCTGGCCAGCTTTGCAAGCAGGTCAGCTCTGGCATTCTGCTCCCTCGGGACGGGTATCACTCAAGAGCGTTGAACGCCCCTCTCAACAACTGGACGTATTTGAGTACGCCGCCATCTGTGGGTCCTTCGCCTGGAACCCACCCGACACCTGCCCCGTGACCAACTGGGAGTCGCTCTTCACCAGAGGTTCTGTGCGCCCATCTCTTTGGCCAATAGCATTCCTGCAACCAAGGCTTCGTATTCTGCTTGGTTGTTACTTGCCTTGAAGGCAAAACGCAAGGCCTGCTCGATTAGTATGCCGTCGGGTCCTTCCAGCACTATTCCCGCACCACTCCCTTGCTGGTTTGAGGAACCATCGACCGAGAGCAGCCACTGTGAACCCGCTTCCACCTCTGGCTCACCTCCGGGCGAAAGTTTTGCAACAAAATCCGCATACACCTGCCCCTTAATGGATCCTCTAGGCTCGTACTGTATGTCGAATTCCGACAATTCCACAGCCCAGCGTACCATTCTTCCTGCCACATCGGGCTTCTGCAGCACCTTCTGTATGGGGAGGTTGGTCATTACCACCACCGTGAAACTGTGAAAGTAATGACGGAGCCTCCTAGCCGAGAACACTACCGCCAGTGCCGCCTTCTCCAGCGCCTGGTACCTTGTCTCGGCTCCCTGTAAGGCTTTGCTTACAAAGTAGATGGGCTTCTGACTCTGGCTCTGCTCTTGTACCAACACAGAACTGATGGCCCTATCTGTTACAGTAAAATACAAACGGAGGGGCACGCCCGTTACTGGTTTGCAGAGAACCGGAGGCGTCGCCAGGTACTCCTTCAGTTTAACGAAAGCCGCTTCGCATTCCTCAGTCCATGCAAAGCGACTGTTTCTCTTGAGGCACTGGAAGTATGGGTGCCCCTTTTCTCCTCCAGCGGAAACAAACCTCGAGAGCGCCGCCATCCGCCCTGTCAACTGTTGAACCTCCTTTACCGATGTCGGGCTCCGCATGGCAATAATGGCCGCACATTTGTCGGGGTTCGCTTCTATACCCCTCTCGGTGAGCAAAAAACCCAAAAATTTACCGGCCTCTACCCCAAAAACACACTTCTCGGGGTTCAACTTGAGGCGGTACTTGGATATCGTGTTGAACAATTCCTCCAAGTCTGCCATGTGCTGTATCCTGTTCTGCGACGCCACCACCATGTCGTCTACATAGGCGTATACATTTCTCCCGAGCATTGGCGCCAAGACCTTATCCATTAACCTCTGGTACGTGGCGCCCGCATTTTTGAGTCCGAAAGGCATCACCTTATAGCAATAACTGCATGTTTCAGTCATGAACGCAGTTTTGCTCTCGTCCCTGGGGTGCATCTTGATTTGGTTGTAGCCTGAGAAGGCGTCCAGGAAGCTTAACACTTTGCTGCCAGACGCGCTGTCCACTAGGGCGTCAATGCTGGGCAGCGGATAGGAATCCTTCGGGCACGCCTTATTCAGGTCCGTGAAGTCAACGCACATTCTCCATTTCCCGTTTGCCTTCTTCACCAGAACGACATTGGCGAGCCACTCAGGGTACTGAATCTCCCTGATGTGGCCAGCACTCAGCAGCTTCTGCGTTTCGTCTTTCACCACCTGTTGTCGCTCCTCATTAAATTTCCTCCTTCTCTGACGCACGGGGCGAACCGCGGCGTCCATGCTGAGGTGGTGGCACAGAAAATCGGGGTCAATGCCCGGCATGTCCGAGGCGGACCACGCGAAGGCATCCATGTGGCGCGAAATCACTTCCGCCACCCCTTCCCGCTCTTCTGGGTTTAGCGAGCTTCCTAACTTGAAAGCTTTGCCGCCAATCTCCCTTTCTAGGATGTTGGTAGCGGGTTGCTCCCTATCATCATCATTGGCGAGCACCGCTTCTTCTACGGGCGCCGCCTCCTCCCCGTGCGCTTCCTCCATTGGCGCATCTGCTTTGGGCGTCGCCCTTTCTGCTATGGCCTCTTCGGGGGTCTGCCTAGCGGGCGTCGCCTCGATCATCGTTGCGTCCGTGATCGGTGGACGCTCGTACACCATGAAAACGCCTCTCTTCGTCTTCAGGCTGTTTTCGTAGCATTTTCTTGCCTCCTCTTGGTCTGATCTGATGACTATCACCCGGCCACTGAGGTCCGGTAGCTTCATCTTCATGTGCCGGGTGGAGGATATTGCACTCAGACGGTTTAGCGCTGGTCTGCCCAGCAAAATGTTATAGGCAGAATTGGCGTTAACGACGAGGTACCGAATGCTCTCTGTTCGGGAGGCCTCTCCGTCCGTGAACGTAGTCCTCAACTCCAGGTACCCCCGGACCTCTATCTGGTTATCTCCGAACCCATACAAGCATCCCGTATAGGGACTCAGTAGATCGGGGGACAGCCGTAACTTATTAAAAGTCGACAGAAACATGACGTCTGCCGAGCTTCCTTGATCAACAAGCACTCGGTGGACCTTTCTCCCAGCCGTGACGACCGAGATGACAACGGGATCGTTGTCATGGGGCACCACATCTCGGAGATCCCTTCTTGTGAACACAATATCTGACTCCCAGGGCTCCCCCGAGAGCCTCTCTTCGATTGAATTTACCCCCCTCGCGTATTTCTTCCGCTGGGAGGCGGTGGGTCCACCGCCGGAAAAACCTCCAGCAATGGTGTGGACCTCGCCAAGCAGAGGCATCTCGTGTGCTGGCTCATCCGCCGGCGACGGCAGGGTGGCGGTCGGGGTGGACTCTGCGACATAATCTTTCAAAAACCCAGTCCTCACTGGCTCATCTAGCTGGTAGCCCAACGACAGGCAATTATCAATTTGGTGCCCGAAAGCCTCGTGAAATTCGCACCAAGAGTCTTTACGGGGCCCTAGCACCTTGTCGGTCTTCGCCGGTCGCCTCAGCCTCTCGGCTATGTTGGGCACGGCGATCAAATCCTTCAACTCGACGACGAAGTTGTACCTCGCCGGTCTTGCTCTTTCTCTGGTGGGGCGTTCGCCTCCTGCGGGACCCCGAGGCTGGGGCTTTCTGGCCTCGTAGGGGCGTCTCGCCTCTGGCTTCTTTCTCCCCGTCGTGGTCTCATTGACTCTGACGGGTTGAACTCGCGCCGGTCCCCTTGGGCGTGAGGGCACGGTACTAGTGCGCTTCACGCATACCTCCCCTTCCGAAGCAATATGCTCCACCGCCCTGCGCCGTAATTCTGCGAAAGTCCTAGGGCGATTGCGGATAATAGATTCTCCAAAGGGCCCTGGGCATACGCCTTTCACGAATGCGTACACGATCATAGGCTCCTCGGTCGTACCAACCTTCACGACTTGGGCCCCGAAGCGATTGATATACTCCTTCAGGGTCTCCCCCTGGTACTGCTTCACGTCAAACAGGTCGTAGGAGACCGGCGGCGGGGCCTTGTTGGCCAAATACTGTTCTCTGAATAACCGCGACAACTGGCAGAAAGATGTGATATGGCCCTCGGGAAGGCTGATGAACCAGTCCATAGCCATCCCGGTCAGGGTGCTCATGAAGAGCTTGCACTTGGCGGCGTCAGAGCCGCCTATCAGGACCATCTGCGTGTGGAACGCCGCGAGGTGCGTCTCCGGGTCCTCCATCCCAGTGAAAATTGCCTTGGGTCCCGCGAACGTGTTCGGGATTGCTGCGTCTAGGATCTCCTGCGAAAACGGAGTGGAAAACTCCCTTGGTGGGGAGTGATTCTCCATCTCGTCGTGCCCAGGCCGCCTCCTATCGTTTCTCAGGCCCTGGCGCAACTCCTCATTCACACGGTGGAGCTCTTCGTTGCGTTCATGCGAGGCGTCAAGATCTGCCTGCATGCGCTCCTGCTCCATCTTCGAATCCGCCATGTCCTGCTGCAACCCCCTCATTATTTCCAGGACCTGCTGCATGGATACGTCTGTGGGGGCTGCGCGCGCTGATCTTCGTCTGGTGGGGGCCATTGTCACTCCAATCTCCTTCAGCACTACCGTAACCTGGTAGCTTTTCACGAACTTGTATGATGGGACTGATGTTTTATATCGGCCCCACGGTGGGCGCCAAATTTTCCGTCCGGTCAACCGGGACGTCTTCGTGCACGACCTCAACCGTCAGCTAAGGACTCCTTCCCACTGATTGCCTGTGAACTCCTTCAAAAAAGAGGACGAAGAGGCGCCCTAGCGGCCGTTTGCACTCCGACGCTCAAGTCAGCCAGCAAGAAACACCAAAACTGTCCACCCACGTATCTGAGCACCGCGTATGGCACTCTGAAGGTGGTAAAAGAAACTGTATATATGTGTGTGTGTGTTGTCCCCTTCAGGCAAAAATATTCTCCAGTCACTTGTACGTAATCCTCAAGCACGGGCAAGCAACTAGAGAGTTTCTCCTAAATTTGTCACAGGTTCCAACCCTTTTTCCGACATTCTCAGCGCTATTTAAACTGCCCCCAGCATTTAAAGCGCCTTAAAGCGCTTTTAAACTCAAACGTAACGCGCTCATTAAAGCGCTTAATTATGAAACGTAGCGCATTTAAGATGTTGAAACGCTTGGGAGCCAAAATAGTACCTGAATGCCAAAAAGGGAAACTGTATTGAATATCTTTAATTACCTGGCACCTGACTAGAGGGTGTTTCTATTCCGGCATTGCTGTCATACACGTGGAGGGCCTCACGACGCCTTGACCCCATCTGGGGGCGTTTCTGCCCATCTGGGGACGTTTCTACGCGTGGGTCCTCCTACTGGGAGTGCTACTGCGCTAGGGGTGGCTTTTTGGGTGCCAACTCATGCCCCCAAGTATCTAGCCACTTACTCTGAGAGCGTATCTGCCTTCCTCTCGCACCCTGCACCCGGTTATCCTGGGCGTGACCTTCCTCTTGGGTCGTATCTGTCCCGAAGGCGTCTCTGGGGCGGCAGGGGTACTTCGCGAGTCAGGCTGCCCTTCACTGGTACTATTACTATGGCCTTGGAGCCGCCTTTCCCTTCTCTTTATCACTTTCCCGAGATATCGGGACCTGAGGCTTTCCCACGACGTAGCTCCCTCCATGGTCTTTCCTACCCATGGGTATCGGGGAACCACACCGTGATTGCCTTGCTTTTACACTGTTTAATCTGGCGACGTCCTCACCAGGGCGACGCCTTCACCTAGGTGACGCCTTCACCTAGGCGACGCCTTCGCCTAGGCGACGCCTTCGCTTAGGCGACGCCTTGCCTTAGCGACGTCTTGTCCTGCCTTGGCGACGCTTTCTCTTGGCGTCCCTACATCTGGGCGACACCTCGAGTTGACTTTGACTTTCCTGTTGTTGACTTTGACCTTGACTTAGTCAACGCCCTGATACGGGACGGTACAGAAGTCAACAGAATAATTACACAAGGCGTCGCCAGGACAAGGCATCGCCAAAGAACGGCGTCGCCTTAACATGGCGTCGCCGAGATAAGGCGTCGCCTAGACAAGGTGCCGCCAAGATAAGACGTTGCCAAACAAGCCATCGGTAGTGTCGCTCCCCGATACCCATGGGTAGGAAAGACCATGGAGGGAGTGACGCCATGGAGGCTTCGGGCCCGCCAAGCGTAGAAACAATGATAAAGTGAAGAGAAAGGTGGCTTCAAGGCCACAGTACTAGCGCCAGTGGAGAGCAATCTGACTCGCGAAGTGCTCATATCACCCAGAGAGGCCCTTGGGATAGATACGACTCATGAGAGGGTCACGCCCAGGGGTAACCAGGTGCAGGGTACGAGAGGAAGGTAGATACGCTCTCAAAGCGAGTGACTAGAGGTTTGGGGGCATGAGTTGGCACCCAAAAAGTCACCCCTTGCGCCAGATGCACTCCAAGGAAGGAGGACTCACACGACGAAATACCCCTGAGTTGGGTCACGGTGCTGTGAGGCCCTCCACGTGTAATAACAGCCAAGTCAGAACAACAACATCCAATTGTCAGGTATAAGGTAATTAAAGCTATTTAAAGGTAATTAAAGTTTACGTTTCGAGCGTTTTAAGGTATTTTAAATGCTTCAGGCGGTTTAAACGTCTTAAAGGCGTTGAACGTTTCATAATTAAATGCGCTTTAAGACGCTTTAAATGCTAGAGGCGTTTAAATAGAACCTTGGATGTTGGAAACGGGGTTCGAACTTTTGGCAAATTTTCCCAGAATACACTCTAGTTGCTTGCTCGAGTCTTGAGGCTACGCACAAGGGACTAGAGAAAAGTGGTTTGCCAGAAGGAGAAAATATACACAATAAACAGTTCCTTTTTACCACCTTCAGAGTACCATCCACGGTGCTCCGATACGGAGGTGCAGAGTTTTGGTGTTTCTTGCTAGCTGACTTGAGCGTCGGAGTGCAAACGGCCGCTAGGGCGCCCATTTGTCCTTCTTTGCAGGTATTTACAGATTGCCAGAGGGAAGGTGTCCCTAGCTGACGGGCAAGGTTGCACACAAAGACGTACCCAGGTCAACCGGCCGGAAGATTTGGCGCCCACCGTGGGGCCGATTTAAAACATCAGTCCCATCGCAAGTTTCAGGCAATTTATCAGAGCTACCATAACGACTGGGGAAGTTCAGAGGAAAACGTTGAAGGATGAGGGCCACGAGACAAGGTTCCTCACGCGCAGCAAGTGAGGAAATGTCCATGCAGCAGGTCATGGACATGATGCGGGGGCTGCAAGATGAAATGGCGGAATCAAGGGTGGAGCAAGAGTGTATGCAGGTGGATCTCGCGGCTTCCCACGTGAGAAACGATGAGCTCCATCGTATCAATGAAGAGTTGCGCCGTGGTTTGGGCGATAACCAAGGGCAACGTGACCAAGATGAGACCGAGCTTCTCACCCCACCACGGGAGTTTTCCACACCCTTCTCGCAGGAGATTCTGGAAGCAGTGATCCCCAACACGTTCGCGGGACCCAAGGTGATCTTCACCTGGATGGAGGATCCTGAGGCGCACCTCACTGCATTCCACACGCAGATGGTGCTAGTAGGCGACTCCAATGCCGTGAGGTGCAAGCTCTTTATGAGCACCTTGACGGGGATGGCCATGGATTGGTTCATCATCCTTCCAAACGGCCATATCACCTCCATCCAGCAGCTGTCGCGGTTGTTTAGGGAGCAATACTTAGCGAACAGGGCGTTGCCGCCAGTTTCGTATGACCAATTTGATGTGAAACAATATCAAGGAGAGACCTTGAAGGAGTACATCAACCGTTTCGGGGCCCAAGTAGTAAAGGTTGGTACTACGGAAGAGCCCATGATCGTGGACGCATTCAGAAAGGGCGTGTGTCCTGGACCTTTTTGCGAATCCATCCTTCGCAATCGCCCCAGGACCTTCGCTGAAATAAGGCGTCGCGCGGTGGAGCATATCGCCTCTGAGGGAGAGGTGTGTGAGAAGCGCACCAGCGTCGTACCCTCACGCCCGAGATCGCAGACACGGGCTCAACCCGTCAGGGTCAACGAGACCACGACGGGGAGGAAGAAGCCAGAGGGGAGACGCCCCTATGAGGCAAGAAAACCCCAGCCCAGGGGTTCAGCAGGAGGAAATCGCCCAGCCAGGGAAAGGGCCAGGCCAGCGAGGTACGACTTTGTAGTGGAATTGAAGGACCTAATTGCCGTACCCAATATAGCTGAAAGGTTGAGGTGACCGGCGAAGACTGACTAGGTGCTAGGGCCTCGCAAGGACTCTTGGTGCGAGTTCCATGAAGCTTTCGGTCATCACATCAACAACTGCCTGTCACTGGGATACCAGCTAGATGAGTTGGTGAGAAGCGGGTTTTTGAAGGATTACATCGCAGAGCCCGCCACGACCGCGACCCTGCCAGAACCAGTGGAAGAACAAGCGCACGAGATGCCTGTCCTTGGCGAAGTCCACACCATTGCTGGTGGCTTTTCCAGGGGAGGGCCCACTGCCTCCCAACGGAAGAAATATGCGAGGGGGGTCAATTCAATTGAAGAAAGAATCTCAGGTAACCCGTGGAAGTCAGACCTCGTGTTCACGAGGGCGGATCTACAGGATGTTGTGTCGCACGACAATGACCCCATGGTCATTTCGGTTGTCACGGCCGGCAGAAAGTTGCACAGGGTTCTAGTCGACCAAGGAAGCTCCGCAGATGTTATGTTCTGGTCAACATTCAACAAGTTGCGGTTGTCTCCTGACCTGTTGAGACCTTATATGGGTTCGCTGACAACCAGGTGGAAGTACGAGGCTACCTGGAATTGAGGACGACATTCTCGGATGGAGCGGCCTCACATACCGAAAACATTAGGTACTTAGTCGTAAATGCCAACTCAGCCTACAACATCTTGTTGGGCAGACCGGCGTTGAACAGGCTGAACGCAGTAGCCTCCACGCGCCACATGAAGATGAAGTTGCCGGATCTCAGCGGCATAGTGATCGTCATCAAGTCAGATCAGGAAGAAGCGCGAAAATGTTATGAGAATAGTCTGAAAATGAAGAGGGGCGTGTTCATGGTGTTCAAGCGTCCGCCAAGTGCAGACACGGCGATGGAGGTAGAACCCTTGAACGAGTCGACGCCTGGCGAAGCCACACCCGTGAGGGCGAAGCCCGAAGCAGACACGCACGCAGAGGAGAGGCAGGACAACACATCGCCCGTAGAAGAGGCGACGCCTAGAAGGCACTACCGGGCGACGCCCCTTAAGGAAGATAGCAGGGATCAGCCGGCGGCCAACGCGGTGGAGGCAGATTGGCGGCAAAACGTTAAAGCTGGGGCGTTTGTTGAGCCAAGAAGAACATGATGAGGTGGCGGAGGTGATTTCACGTCATTTAGATGCTTTCGCATGGTCCGCCTCAGACATGCCGGGCATCGACCCTGACTTTCTATGCCACCACCTTAGCATGGATGCCACGGTCCGCCCCGTGCGACAAAGAAGGAGAAAGTTCAATGAAGAAAGGCGGCTTGTGATAAGGGAAGAGACGCAGAAGCTGTTGAGCGTCGGACACATACAAGAAATCCAATACCCCGAGTGGCTGGCCAACGTCGTCCTAGTGAAAAAAGCAAATGGGAAATGGAGGATGTGTGTAGACTTCACGGACCTGAACAAGGCATGCCCCAAGGACTCGTATCCACTACCCAGCATCGATGCCCTGGTGGATAGTGCCTCAGGCTGCGAAATGCTAAGTTTCTTGGACGCTTTTTCGGGGTATAATCAGATCAAGGTGCACCCGAGAGATGAGGGTAAAACAACGTTCATGACCGAGACGTGTAGCTACTGCTACAAAGTAATGCCGTTTGGATTAAAGAATGCGGGCGCCACCTATCAGAGGGTAATGGACAAGGTCCTAGCGCCCATGTTGGGAAGGAACGTGCAAGCCTACGTAGACGACATGGTGGTAACTTCGTGCGATAGAAGGCGACATACAACAGACCTGGAACCATCTCAAAATATCACCTCAAACTGAACCCTGAGAAATGTGTCTTTGGGGTTGAGGCAGGGAAGTTTTTAGGCTTCATGCTCACGGAAAGAGGAATTGAGGCAAACCCAGACAAGTGCGCGACCATCATCGGCATGAGGAGCCCGACATCAGTGAAGGAAGTGCAGCAACTGACAGGGCGAATGGCAGCATTATCGAGGTTTGTTTCTGTAGGGGGAGAGAAGGGGCACCCCTATTTCCAGTGCCTCAAAAGAAATAGTCGCTTTGCATGGACCGACGAATGTGAAGCGGCTTTCATAAAGTTGAAAGAGTACTTGGCGACGCCACCGGTCCTTTGCAAACCAGTAGCAGGCGTGCCCCTCCGACTATACTTCGCGGTAACAGAACGGGCTATCAGTTTTGTGCTGGTCCAGGAGCAGGACCAAGTGCAGAAGCCCATCTATTTCGTGAGCAAGGCTTTACAAGGCCTAGAAACGAGGTACCAGTCACTGGAAAAGGCAGCGTTGGTCGTGGTATTTTCGGCCAGGAGGCTCCGCCACTACTTCCACAGTTTCACAGTAGTGGTGATGACGAACCTCCCCATACAAAAGGTATTGCAGAAACCCGACGTAGCTGGGAGGATGGTTCGCTGGGCGGTGGAGTTGTCAGAGTTCGACATCCAGTACGAGCCCCGAGGATCCATCAAAGGACAGGTATATGCGAATTTTGTGCAGAGCTCTCGCCCGGAGGCGAACAAGAGGTATAGTCGGGATGGCAGTGGTTGCTCTCGGTCGATGGCTCTTCCAATCAGCAAGGAAGTGGTGCGGGGATAGTCTTGGAGGGACCCAATGGTGTGCTGATTGAGCAAGCTCTGCGTTTCGCCCTTAAAGCGAGTAACAATCAGGCGGAGTACGAGGCGCTGATCGCAGGGATGCTCCTGGCTAAAGAGATGGGTGCACAGAACCTCTTGGTGAAGAGTGATTCACAGCTGATCACGGGACAAGTATCGGGTGAGTTCCAAGCAAAAGACCCACAAATGGTGGCGTATTTAAGGTACGTCCAGCTGTTGAAGGCAGCATTTAGCGCTCTCGAGCTAATACATGTCCCGCGAGAACAGAATGCCAGAGCTGACCTGCTTGCCAAGCTGGCCAGCTCAGGCAAGGGGGGCAGGCAGAGGACAGTAATTCAAGAGACGCTCAAAGCTCCGCGAAAATTCGTGGCACAAGGCGCCGCCAGAGGAGCTGAGATCCATATACAGCCCATGGCCTTTCCATACGTGGGGGATTGACATCCTAGGTCCATTCCCCCTGGCGAGAAGGCAGATGAAATACCTAATCGTCGGCATTGAATACTTCACCAAGTGGATAGAGGCGGAGCCCGTGGCCCAGATTACTGCGCACAAGGTGCAACACTTTGTTTGGAAGAACATTGTGTGTCGTTTTGGCGTGCCTAGGCGGCTGGTATCCGACAATGGCACCCAGTTCGCAAGCCAACAGTTGAGAAATCTGTGCGCAGAGGTAGGCATCAAGCAAGTGTTCGCATCAGTCGAACACCCCTAGACTAATGGGCAAGTAGAGTCAGCAAATAGAGTTTTGCTGAGAGGACTAAAGAGAAGGCTAGAAAAAGCTAAAGGGGTATGGGTGGAGGAAGTGCCAAGGATTGTATGGGCATACCACACCACGCCCCAATCTTCCACCATGGAGACGCCTTTCAGCCTAGTATATGGGTCAGATGCGATGATCCCAGTTGAGATTCACGAAAGCTCGCCGCGTTACCAGAATTTTGTGGCTGAAGAATCCAACGAAAAGAGGTGAGTGAACCTGAACTTACTGGACGAAGCCAGGGAAGAAGCAAGAATAAAGGCAGAGGCAGTGAAGAGAAGAGTGGAGCGACAATATAGCTCCAAGGTGAAGCCCCGACATTTCCAGGTTGGCGACTTAGTTATGAGGAAGGCTCACCCATATGAGCTAGAGAACAAATTGTCTCCCAAATGGACCGGACCCTTCAGAATCACCGAGGCTAAGGGGAATGACTCGTACAACCTAGAGACTTTGGAAGGGGGTCCCATTCCGCGCAGCTGGAATGTGGCCAATTTGAAATTTTATTTTAGTTGAATTACGTAAGTGAACAGCAATGTAACAATATTATCAAAGGGGACACTCTTTTTCCCTCTCGGGGGTTTTTTAATGAGTTCACCCAAGTAAAAAAGAAGTTCAAGAAAAACTTTGCCTCCGTTTTTCTCTTCCCACTCGAAGTGTAAGATCAAGGGGTAAAGAGATAAAAGACAAAGACTCAAAGCGGCGTCAGGCGTCGCCAAGAAGGGGCATCGCCAAACGAAGGCATCGCCCAAACGAGACGTTACCAATAGGAGATGCCGCCAGGATGGAACATCGCCGGGATAAAGAGTCGCCAGTGCATGGCATCGTCGAACGTAGGCATCGCCATATGGGAGTATAACAAGCCCCGGCCTTGGTGTCTGAGACGCCCCATGGACGATACGACACTGTCATACAGGCCTCTCCGTGGGCGACGACACCAAAGCGCGATTTTGTCCCTAGTGTTAGACACGCAAAGGGCACCCAGAGCAGGTCTCCCTTCAAGCGTGGACACTCAGTACAGGTAAAATAAACCCTCCCAAACACAATGGAGGGAGTGCCGGAGGGAACGCGCACAGCATTGCAGAGGAAGCAAAAGTAGACGAGAGTATGCAAAAATAAAATGAGCGGCGCTTACAAGAAACCAAAATATGGCGCAAGTGTTAAGGTTACAGGTAAAGTTTGAGATAAAGACGGATGAGGCAAACATGTATATGCCCTACGCTCGTATGAAAAGTGCAATCAGGCCACCTTTCAGTGGCCTCTGGAGTCTGAATGGGAGGAGGACGAAGCCCCGTTCTCGGTCCTCAGCGCCTGGGCAAGCTGCAACCTCTGTTGCCGGTCTATCTTCGAACCTGCACCAAAGGAAACGTGCATGGTAAAGGCACCACAAGATAAGTCATGCAAAGATCTAGTAAAGATGAAGAATGGGAGGTTTGAAGGTAACCCCTCGTACTTATATATGTCTCCAAGGCTTCGGCGTTGTACTCCAAACTAATCAAAGCGGCAGCATCAAAGCCCCCCGCCCCAGCCAGAATCCGGCAAGCCACCTGTTCATTCAAAGGTAGCCTCTTAAAAGGCTTGGACTTCAAGGCTCTCGTCTCCCTCACCCAGTATAGTGGAAAGCCGTCCAGGGCGGAAGGCACGAGATCATAACAGCAAACCCTGAAAAACCTACCCTTCCACCCTGTGAAGGAGTGCTGGAAAGGGGTCAGGAGGACCCTGTCGGGAACGTTGCTAAGGGTCACCCAAAGGTTGTTCCTTTTCCTCTTCACCTCAAAGAAGTGAAGGAAGATATCCACAGAGGGTGCGCACCCCAGAAAGCCAAAGAGTACGTCGAAAGCTTTGACGAAAGCCCAGCTGTTAGGATACAACTGGGCTGGAGCAGCGTTAATCTCTGTCAGTAGTTCCCTCTCAAACCTGGAGAAGGGCAGGCGCACGCCGACACTCTTGAAAACTGATCCTGCCTGTTGACCGGAACGCTGGAGAATGCCTCGTCAAGGGATCGACGTGCGCACCGCTTCTCACCTCCGTTCCTTTCCGGGATCTGCTTCAAGAACCTGCAAAGAAACAACACGGCGCCGCTGCGGCCGATCGCACTCCGACGCTCAAGTCAGTGACGGTATCACCAAATACTAAGAACAAGAACCGTGCAAATCCTCTCTCACAATCAGCTCTATCACTCGCAAGCGTAAATTGTATGAACTGAACGTGCGTACCTCAGAAAGTTCGTTAAGAGCTCTTATATACCTGGTGGCTTTCTCTCTCCTGGCAGTTACAGACTTGGACACGTGGCTCGTATCCGACTGTACACGTGCCATCATCTGGAGGCTCCCTGACTCGGCGCTGCTTACTCTCATTTTGGCTAAGTTACTTATGCATGGTACTGCCCAGTGCATAGCTAACTTAGGAGTGCGATCTCTGCTGGAACTGGCAAGTTAGGGGCTTTCATACACCTTCCCTGTGGTCTCGCCGGCCGCCTTCATAACCTGCTGCTTCTCCTTCATCTTCGGCGATGTGCTTGCTCTGGCGATCTCCAATGCCTAGGTCGCCTGAATCTACATCTGGCGACTTGATCTTTAACCTGGCGATCGCCTATTCTGGTAAGCTGGAAATCGAAACACGCCAACTTAACAACTGGCGACTACACGTGCCTCCCGACTTCCTTCCTATCTGCCAACCTGGCGCCTTGTCAACACGCCTACACTGTAGCAAGATGCCACGTCATCACACCCGACCACCAGGGCGGTACAAAAACCACTTGGTAGAAGTAGAAAAAGGGGACCTTATCGTTGGCCCGTTCGTCTCCGCACACCGGCTCCCCTAAAGTGCAAGGGAGCACGGTGATATCGTCATCATGCCTCTTCGCGAAGGCACGATGATCGTAGGAGCACGGGTCCCCCTTGTGTTCCCTTATGGCCCTGGTAGAAAGTAAGCTGGAGCACTCGTCGAGGAGCTCGCGCGAGGCCCATACATAAAGGTCCTTGGGGTTGACTCTAGGGGGAGGAGGATGGGTAGACATGTCGGTACAAAGTATCAGTGAAGGAGCTGGAAGGTCGAAGGAGAACGACGCGTTAGAAGTGCAGAAGAAAAACGCCAACTAGAAAGAACGCAGGAGGAACTCTTTGTGTGGAAGAGGAGCGGTGCAAGGAGGGTGCATAAACACAGAGATGATGAGTGCAGGTGCAAAATTTCGAAGACCCAAATATTACAGTTGGAGAGCCAAACGACGCAAAAGGGAGCACCGTGCGATTGAGCCACGTGTCAGGGGATGGGAGGATGACCCTGGCGTCACTGGTTAAAATTCAGAAAACGTCGCGTCGACAGAAGGCCCAAGGGTACGATGCGCCGTCGAAGATGGGAGCATCTTGTCAAAAGCTCAGAAAATGTCAAGATCAAATCAAGCAAGGGAACATCCCATCAGCCATATGGGAAATGCCACGTGGATGGTGCGGGCGAGACCTTAAGCTTTCCGCCACGGCAAGTGTCACGCCCCCAAGCGTCGAGCATAGTCAAAGTCAAAGTCAATGCCAAGGCCAAAGTCAACAGGTTGACCGCACCAGGCATCGCCAAGACACTGAAGGCGTCGCCAGTATAAGACGCTGCGTCGCTAGTATAAGGCACCAGCGGCGTCGCCTCCTCAATACCCACGGGTAGGAAAGACTGTGGAGGGAGACGAAATTGCCAGAAGCCAAACAAGTCATCGGCGGCGTCGCCTCCCCGATACCCACAGGTAGGAAAGACTGTGGAGGGAGACGAGATCGCCAGAAGCCAAATGAGCCACCGGCAGGGTTACTCCCCGATACCCATGGGAAGGAAAGACCATGGAGGGAGCGACCCCATGGGGGGCTTCGAGCCTTCCCGGTGCTTGGTGTTTCTAGACACCCTGAGGACGATATGGCGCTGCTGTAGTAGGCCTCTCCTTAGGCGTGGGCGCCAAGCACCAAGAATTAAGGGACAGATCGCCTTGGTGTTTGAGACACTCCATGGATGATACGGCGCTGTTAGACATGCCTCTCCATGGGCGTGGGCACTGAAGTGCGACCTTGTCCCAAGTGTTTAGGACTAGAGCAGGTCTCGACTTTTGCGTTTGCAACAATGGCGGAGCGACCAGCGCCTTCACGAGGCAGAGGCCTCATAGATTCGAAGGCTGAACAAGTTTTGAGGTGCACGTTAGAACTAAGGGGAAAAAGAAAGATGAGAGAAGGCTACGTGCTACCTAATTGCCATATGTACAGGATCGCCCAATACAGCGAAAGAAACAGATAAAAGTACAGGTGAAGCAATTGAAGCATACAAGAATGAAGAAACGAAGGTGAAGATATCGGCCACACAGCGCTTAAGGCCTCAAAAGTATGCAATTGTTAATGTCAGTTAAAAACCCATTGTTCCAACAAAGTGCAAATGGTTCAAAATATTTACAAGGTTGTCAAGAACAAAGAAAAAAGCACAAAGAGCAAAGGTGAAAGCTGAGGGTTTGCGGTTCAGTCGCCCAATTCGAGAGGCACAACATTCCCCTCGACGACATGGTGGGTAGGGTCGCAGTTTGAAACATTGATTCCCGGGTTCTCACAAGACGCCTGAACCAGAGCCTCTTGGAAGCCCTCGTCGAATACGCCCACCATCTCTCCGGTAAGCTCTTGGACCTCCCCCTCCAGCTCGGCGATCCTAGAGTCCTTGGACACCAGTTGCTTGTCCAAGAACTCCTTCTCCACCCGGAGCTTATTGGCTCAGCTTGGAGAAGGTCCAAGGCTTCGACCTTCACCCCCAAGGCGCCCTCACTCTCAGCCAGCTTCTTTCGCCATGCAGCATTCAGTTCTTCAAGCTTCCTCTACTGCATTTCGGAGGCACGAGCCGCCTCTTGGAGACCGATATTCTGGATTTGCTGGGAGGTAAGGTGGGCTAGCAGGTCTACATACGCTTGCTCAACTTCGTGCGCGTATGTTTCAGCCCCCTCCTTTCCCTCTTGAACCAGCTTCAGCGAAGCTTGGTGAGCTTCCTCCCTGAGCCCCCAAGTGTGCTTTTCCTGTTTTAGCGCCCCCACCTCTTGCTTCAGTTTTCGGAGGATCTCCTTCCCTTTGGCAGCACTTTGAGCCTGGGAGCGCCAATCGAGGGCTACCGCCAGGAACGCCCCCATAAAGTAAGGCATGCCTCCTCCCCTATGAGGGTTTCCTGGCGACATCCCTTCATTGAACCCCTGCGCCAACTGCTTGTAAACACGGGGGGAATCAGCAGTTCGCGGGAGGAAGGAGCAGGAGCCGGCGCGGGAGGAACGGAGCCCGAAGCCGCAGCCACTTTAGACATGGTTAGCGGCGGAGGAACCGACTCGACCCCTTCATCTTGTTCCTCTTGGACTGCTTGGATTGAGGGCGGCGTAGCGCTGGGAGGGTCATCCCTTAGAGAGTTCCTGCCACCGGGAGATGTGGCTGGCAGGGTAGGAACCCTCGCAGGTCTCCTCTTTTTGAAGACCAGGGGACTCCCTGAATCTTCACTATCAGAGTTTATCTCCAGCACCCTTTTTCCTTTGTCGGGGCGTGCTGGAGCATGTGTTGATGCAGCGGCCAAGGGGACCGCAGCAATGGGAGGAGGAGAGGTAGGAGTTTGGCAGGTTTGGGGAGAAGATGGTGGAGTCAGTAGAGAGGTGACGGGAGCTGGAGGAGTAATGGGCGGCACGTCTAGGGCGGCAGAAACCCCATCTCCTTTGGTGGTTTTTGCTTTCTTCAGGAACTTGGTGAGTGCGAGGCGCCTTGAAGAAGCCATCACCGAACCTGCGAAAATCATAGCAAAGACTAATTCAGATAAGGCAGAACGGGAGCAGTAACCAAGCAATGCAGAGTAAGGTCATATAAGCCCAGTGCCTCACGCAATGCAATCACATTCAAAAGGGACCAAGCAGAGTACAAGCAAGTTCTAATAGGAGAAATCGAAAGCAAGTACCAAAATAGGTAGAGAGACCGTGGGCATTGAACTCGTTGGCAATAAGCTTGGCGGTGTCAAAGACCACCCCGAGCCCAGCCAAAGCCTTGCACACCTCCCTGTCAGCGGGAGCGAGATCATCCAAGGCCAGGGGCTTAGTCGATATGGGTTTTTCCGACCAATACAAAGGGAAGCCCTCCAGTGCAGTGGGGTCGAATTTGGTTGCCCTCACCTTGAAGAACTTCCCCTTCCACCCCTTGAATGAATTCTGGAAGAGGGAGAGGATGATGCGCCCGGCGACGCCGGAAAAGCTCATCCAAAGGCTTTTGCCCTGTTTCTTTACCTCAAAAAAGTGAAGGAAGACATCCACGGAGGAAGGGATGCCCAGATATCCGCAAAGAATTTGAAAACCCCTCACGAACGCCCAACTGTTGGGATGAAGCTGGGTAGGGGCTGTGTTGATTTCGGTAAGCAACTTCCGTTCGAAGGGAGTAAAAGAGAGATGCAGGCCCACCCGCTTGAATACTATTTGGTAAACGAAGAAGAAGGGACTCCCCCCGGTAGCCCTTGCGTCCACACAAACGGGTTCCCCGGGCTTCACGCGACATACTAAGACGTGGGAATCATGAGTTTTGTGGAAGGCGTTGAAATTATAGACCGTGGGGTCACCCCTGTGGGCCTCTACGTCTTTGACGGAGTTCAATGTAGAGCACTCCACGAGGAGGTCAGCGAAGGCCCATCGATACTCCTCTTTGTAGGGGGACCTGGGGGGCAGAGGATCGGTAGTAGCTTTGTCTCGCGCCATCGGATCAAAAAGAAGAAAGGGGGGAAAAGGAGAAACCCTAGGTGAACCCTACCCACACGAGAAAAAGATGAACGAGGGGAAACAAAGAAACACACGAACAACACGAGAACACAAGAAAGTAAATAGTCCCAGGCAGTTCATACATACACCATAGCAATGCAGTGAAGAAGGAGAGTCAGCAAGGGTAGAAAAACCGTACTTGAGTGTCGAAGTAGGGGAGGAGTGGAAGCGCGAAGGAGAGAGCAGAGATTGCAGAGAGAGAGCTCGAAGGAGATGAACAGTGCGAGAATGCGAAGAGAGTGGATGAAACAGTGGTTTCGAGCACGGAGTTTGGGTAACTTAAACGTTACGAGGAGCGCGAGGGGAAATGGATGGTGACCGTTCGATGATGCCACGTGTCGTAGGATTAGGCGCTCGCGGGGAGCGCAAGGGACTTTTGATGATGACCGCGTGATGGGCCACGTGGCGAGCGATTAAGCGTGGTCCAAAAAGCGTCACTTTTCCCGTCTCAGAGGATGTCCCATCAGCCATTAAGAACGTTTCAACTGCTCAGGGAATGTCACGTCAATGGTTTGAGGAGTGCCGCGTCAGCAAGAATGACACGTCATCAGGATGCCACGTGGATGGCGTGAGTGAGGCCTTAGTCTTTTCGCTGAAGACAAGTCATCAGCTCAAGACTGGGGGGCTTGTGTACCGTCCCGCCCCCGGGCGTTGACCAAAGTCAAAGTCAACATCGGGGTCAAGGTCAACATGTGGTGAGACCATGCGAAGGGGTCTGTACCGTCCCGTACCCGGGCGTTGACAAAGTCAAGGTCAAAGTCAGCGTCAAGGTCAAAGTCAACATAAGGCGTCACCTAGGTGAGGCGACGCCACGTGCAAGCATCGCCAAGAGGAAGTGTCGCCAAGGTAGGGCGTCGCCAAGGTAAAATGTCACAAGAGCAAGGCAACCACAGTGTTGCTCCCCGATACCCATGGGTAGGAAAGACCATGGATGGAGTGACGCCATGGGAAGGCCTCAAACCCCGATAACTCGGGGTAGCAATAAAGGGAAGAGAAAGGTTGCTTCAAGGCCATAGTACTAGCGCCAGTGGAGAGCAATCTGACTCGTGAAGTGCCCATGTCGCCCCAGAGAAGCCCTTGGGATAGTTACTACTCATGAGAAGGGTCACGCCCAGGGGTAGCCAGGTGCAGGGTACGAGAGGAAGGTAGATACGCTCTCAAAGCGAGTGACTAGAGGTTTGGGGGCATGAGTTGGCACCCAAAAAGTCACCCCTTGCGCAGATGCACTCCAGGAAGGAGGACTCACACGAGGAAATACCCCCAAGTGGGGTCACGGTGGTGTGAGGCCCTCCACGTGTAATAGCAGCCAAGTCAGAATAGAAACATAAATTTGTGAGGTATAAGGTAATTAAAGCTATTTAATAAAGTTTACGTTTCGAGTGTTTAAGGTACTTTAAATGCTCCAAGCGGTTTAAACATCTTAAAGGCGCTGAACGTTTCATAACCTTAAATGTGCTTTAAGACGCTTTAAATGCTAGAGTAGTTTAAATAGAACCTTGGACGTGGGAAACAGGGTTCGAACTTTTGGCAGATTTTCCCAGAATACACTCTAGTTGCTTGCTCGAGTCTTGAGGCTACGCACAAGGGACTAGAGAAAGGTTGTTTGCCAGAGGGAGAAAAGATACACAACACATAGTTCTTTTTACCACCTTCAGAGTGCCATTCACGGTGCTCCGATACGGAGGTGCAGAGTTTTTGGTGTTTCTTGCTAGCTGACTTGAGCGTCGGAGTGCAAACGGCCGCTAGGGCGCCCTTTTGTCCTTCTTTGCAGGTATCCACAGGTAGCCAGTGGGAAGGTGTCCCTAGCTGACGGGCAGGGTTGCGCACAAAGACGTCCCAAGTCAACCGGCCGGAAGATTTGGCGCCCACCGTGGGGCCCGATTTAAAACATCAGTCCCATCGCAAGCTTCAGAAGATCTATCGGAGCTACCATAACGTTAGCAAAGTTTGAGGAAACAGTGAAGAATGAGGGCCACGAGCGTGGAACAAGAACGCATGCAGACGGATCTCGCAGCCTCGCGTGCGAGAAACAAAGAGCTCCATCGTATAAATGCAGAGTTGCGTCGGGGTTTGAGCAATAACCAAGGGCAACGTGAACAAGATGAGACCGAGCGTCTCACCCCACCATGGGAGTTTTCCACACCCTTCTCGCAGGAGATCCTGGATGCAGTAATCCCCAACACGTTCGCGGGACCCAAGCTGATCTTCACTGGGATGGAGGATCTTGAGGCGCATCTCACTGCATTCCACACGCAGATGGTGTTGGTAGGCGGCTCCGATGCCGCGAGATGCAAGCTCTTTATGAGCACCTTGACGGGGATGGGAATGGATTGGTTTATCAGCCTTCCAAGCGGCCATATCACCTCCTTTCAGCAGTTGTCGCAGTTGTTTAGAGAGCAGTACTTGGCGAACAGGGCTCCGCCGCCAGTTTCCTATGACCTGTTTGATGTAAAACAGTATCAAGGAGAGACCTTGAAGGAATACATCAACCGTTTCGGGGCCCAAGTAGTAAAAGTTGGTACTACAGAGGAGCCTATGATCGTGTACGCATTCAGAGGCGTATGTCCCGACCCTTTTTGCGAATCCATTATTCTCAATCGCCCTAGGACCTTCGCTGAAATACGGCGTCGGGCGGTGGAGCATATCGCCTCCGAGGGAGAGGTGTGTGAGAAGCGCACCAGCGTCGTACCCTCACGCCCGAGAGCGCAGACGCGGGCTCAACCCGTCAGGGTCAACGAGACCACGACGGGGAGAAAGAAGCCACAGGGGAGACGCCCCTATGAGACCAGAAAACCCCAGCCCAGGTGATGAGAGTCAAGTAAAGGAGGTTTTTATTAATGAAGGAAGAGGCAATTCACCATCACACTTGAAGTTCTTCCTTCTAGTCTTCTCAAAATTAAAAGAAGACATAAAATAAGGAGAGGCCCAAGCCCAAAGCCCAAGCCCAAACCCAAGTCCATCCTATGAAGGGCAAGGCCAAGTATTAAATAATAAAGAATATTGTTGAAGGTGCTTAGAGGGAAACATTAGAAGCCTCTATTGTTAAAGCATCTTTTAGTGTTTAGTTAAGAGTCTTAGGGGGGGGGGGGGGGTGTTAGTAGATAGGTGTAGGAGTAAATAAGGAGGTGCCAAAGTGAGAGAAGGGATCACACCTTCCTCATGCTTTGTTTTAGGCGCAAATTCTAGAAGCTTTTTAGGAGGGAGTTTTTGAATTTGTGTAGCTTACATTTCAGCACCTTAGGCTATAAATAGAGGTGCTCTCTTTGTAAATTTCAGATTGGAATTAATCTAAGAAAACTCTACTCAAATTTTGAGTGAACTTTGGAGAGCTTTTGGAGCCTTTCTTCTCTAGTCTTATCTTGATGGATCATTGGAGTCCTCAAGTGGCGGCATCACTCTCATCTAGGAGCATTCCACACTTCTAGTGGCGAGATCATCCAACATTCTTCCATCTTCATGAGCACTCTCTTCTCCTTCCTTCCTTCTCTTTCAATTGTTCATGTTGTCTTGTGTTCTTGAGTTGTTTGGTTCGGCTTTTCTGTTTTTCCAGCACCTATGTTCTGTTCTTGCCTTTTAATTTCACTTTTGTTCGGTTCAAATGTTTACTTATTCAATTCTGTTCGGTTCTTTTTAATTTTACCTCTCTTTGTTGATTCAATTTGACAATATGTGGAGCATCCAAATGAGTTTGGGATTTGGTACTAGTTTTTGGTGAGTTCTTGTCTTAGAACAATGATCCAATTCTAAGAAAAGTGCCTCTATAATGTCCAGCTCAAGGTGATTCCTAAGAATGTCAAGAATCATTCTCTATATGGCTAGTGGAATCACATCATGTGGTATCATGAGTCTTAGGTTCTTCTTGTTTAATTGTTGAGTTGTGTGCACTTTAATTTCAAGAGCTCTTTAATTTTTTCTTGCAATTTAAGTTTCTGGTTTAGGTATTAATTGAGTTTTCTTGCTGTTTTTCTTTTGTTACAACAAGTGCTTGTGAAAAGGTTTATGGCACTCATTATTCATATGAGTATGGTTGCTCTTTTGGAATGGCATTCTCCTTCCTAGAGTTTACCTTAAGCTTCCTTTCACTTGTTGTTACTTTTTTTGTCATATGTCTTTTAATTTTGTAATCATGTCAAGTTTTGTCTTAGTCATGTTATTCCATAATTGTCATTACTTTTAGTAGTACTTTTATTGTTTTGATTGTTTCTTGCTTTAGTGTCATATAATTTTCTGAATTGATTTTGATCCTTTTTGCATTTTCTTTTTAGAATTGAGTTCATACTTGTATTCTAGACCTATACAAGTTCCAATACATCATTTTCCATTATGTCTTTGCTAGTTCATAATTCTGTTTTTTTTATTCCTATTAGGATTCCTCTGTTTCTGAAAAAAAGTGCTTACTGTTTTTCCTTATTGCAATTGATTTACTCACTGGAAAATTCTGAAATTCTGGATTTGTGATATTCAAAGTGTTAGAAAAGAGTAGAAAAAAGAATCATTCAAAAATTCAAAGTACACAAAAAATGATAAATAAAATAAAAAAAGTGTACAATTCTGCCGAAAAGAATACGGTAATCTGGCAGCGATTTTAAAAAATTTATCTCAATTAATTGGCTTATTGTTTTTAATTGATTCCAGTGCCATTATTGAGTTAACATCTTGAAGTTTCTGTGGTTTAAATTTCAAAATCCAGTTCGCTCTACATCATTCCAGTTAAATCAGTGAATATCAAGCACAGTTTGCATTAAAAAAAAAATTTCCAGTAGCTAATTTTTTTGTTTTCTTCATCTACTCTAGTGCTTTTCCTTAAGTATTCTTTTGTGTGCCTACTTTTCTCATTGAGTTCTTTATTTTCTTGATTGTCTTTCATTCTTACTCTTTGAGTTTGTCTTACATATAGTTTTCCTTTTGCAATTACCTTTCCTTGCTTATACCTTTTCTTGTTTGTCTTTATTGTTTCATTGGTTTTGTGGTGGTTGCTTTTGAGATTGGTGTGCTTGCTTTGACATCTTTCATTTGAGGATTCCAAGGCCTCAAGATCAGATTGGTGCAAGGACATTATTTATTTGAGAGTGACCTATTTTTCTGCCTCAATTCACTTCGGCATTTTTGCTTAAAACACTCACTGTTTTTGCTAAATTTTGTTTCTTAACTTGTTTGCTGTTTTTGTGTGTTTGCTGTTTTTTATTTTCAAAATGGCTGGATTTTCAAGTGATGCATCATACAAGCAGAATTCTCCTTCCAAAGCTTCAATCCTTGGTGAATTATGATCCTGCCTGTTGACCAGAACGTTGAAGCTTGCCTCGTCAAACTTGGATCGACATGTGCGCCGCTTCAACCTCCGTCCTTCGTCACGATCCACCTCAAGAACCTGCAAAAGAACAGAGCGGCACCGCTGCGGCCGATTGCACTCCAACGCCCAAGTCAGTGACTGAACCACCAAAATCTTCGAGAGTAACACTCAAGAACTCTCAAGGAACCGTGAACCAGTTCTCTCTCACAGTATATTCAAGAACTCGCAAGCGTAAAGAAGACAATCTGAACGTGCGTACCTCAGAAGTTCGTTGGGAAACCCTTATATACCTGGACACTTTCTCTCTCCTGGCAGTTACAGACCTGGACACATGGCTCGTATCCAGCCGTACACGTGCCATCATCTGGAGCCTCCTTGACTTGGGCACTGCTTCTGACTCTCTTTTTGGCTAAGTTACTTATGCATGATACTACTCAGTGCATAACTGTCCTGGAGTGCGATCTCTACTGGGATTGGCGAGCTAGGGTGCCTTCATACACACCTTCCCTGTGGTCTCGCCGGCCGCCTTCATAATCTGCACCACCTTCATCTTCGGCGATGTGCTTGCTCCAGCGATCTCTAATCACTTGGTCGCCTCAGTTTACATCTGGCGACTTCATCTTTAACCCGGTGACCGCCGGTTCTGGTGTGCTGGAGATCGGAGCACGCCAACTAAATAACTGGCGACTTCACGAACCCCACGACTTCCTTCCCTTCTGCCAACCTGGCGTCCCCTCAATACGCCTATACAATAGCTTGATGCCACGTCATCACTTCCGACTACCAGGGCGGTACACAAGCCTCCCAGTCTTAAGCGAAGACTTGTCCAGCGAAAAGACTAAAAGAGTCACGTCAATACCGATCTACGTGGCGCTGGCGCAGAATTCCAAGCGGTTGTACTTTCTGCTTTCCTGACGCTCCACCAAACACTCCTCCCATCGCTCGACACGTGGCTTCATCAACGGTTACCTTCAATTGCCGTTTGCGCTTCCCAAACTTATTCGAAAAACCCTTAAACCCATTTCGCTCCACTGTTCCATCACTTTCTTCGTATTCTCAGACGCTTCAACTTTCTTCTGCAAAAGCTCTCAACGTTTTTCAACCTCCTGAATCACCAACTTCCTTCATCACTTTTCCAATCATAAAAAGGTACTTCCTTTACTTCTTCTGCTGGTTTTTCCTGCATTTTAACCGGTTCGCATCATCCTTTAACTGTCTGGTGCATACGCTGTGGGCTGTTTTCTCTGTTTCTGCTTCTTCGTAACTTAGGGCTTCGTCTTCATTACAACGAACCTTCGTTCGTTCGTTTTTCACCCTTCTTTCATGATCGAGTCAGCCTCTGCAAACCCTGATCACTTTTCCTTTTCTTTTTCCTCTGCAGCTTCCGCAATGACTCGCTCAAAGATCACCCCAAATCCACCTCCCTCGTCACGAAACCCCTCATCTCAAGCACACAACCCACCGCGAGCACGTGGTGCTTCTTCTTCTCAGGCTGAGAGGCCTGCACCCTCCCGCCCCAACTTGGCTCAAGCTACTCCGCCTGTCGCCGGAGGAGCCTCCGTCCCTTCTCCAGATTTCAAAAAACTATACCCATGGGCCACCTTGACCTTGCTGAAGGAAACCTCCTCAGTAAACTCTGCTGGGGCGGTTCTTCGACTGACGAAAAGGGATGAGCCTCACCAGTCATTCCACAAGGAGCACGACGAAAAGATGACGGTGCTACCTTGCCCCCCCGACCTGCCAGTTTGCGCCGACGACAAGGGGAACAACGGTGGGCCGTTCTGCTTCGTCTACACCACCCTGTTCAATAAGGTGAAACTTAGGTTTCCCTTCACTCGTTTTGAAAGGGAGCTTCTTACCGAGCTCGACATCGCCGCCGCCCAGCTCCATCCCAACAGCTGGGCGTTCGTGCGGGCGTTCCAGATAATGTGCGACCACTTGGGGCTGCCAGCGTCAATGGACGTCTTCCTCTTTCTTTTTGAAGCCAAGCACCCAGGAGATCGCCTGTGGGTGAGCTTGAACGGGATTGCTGGGAGGTCGATCCTCTCTATCTTCCAGCAATCCTACAAAGACTAGAAGGGCAAGTTCGTCCAGGTGCGCCCCAATGACAAGGACGCTTCTCTGCTCGACGGTTTCCCCTTGTATTGGGTAAACAAGGGAAACAAAGAGTCCAAAGGCAGCTTCAGGAGGCCAAGGAGTCCTGATAGCATGGGTGCTTTGGACAAGGACCTATGCTTCTTCTGGAAGAGTGTGGCAGACGCCAACATTACCTTCCTCACCACCACGCTCATCTGCTTCGAGTTCTTCGAAGATCAACTCGAAATTCGCATAGGTTAGAACTTACCTCAACGTCTAAGTTATTTTCTTAACATTACCTCTGCCAACTGTTTCTGGGCGTTTTGTGTGTTGTGCACAAGACTTTGGTTTTATTTTCTGCACCACTTATCTGCTTTTGCTGCATACTGCCTTATGCGTTTATTTTTCTCTCTGAGCTAACCCATGTATCTTTGCAATATGCAAATCGTATGTTGGGCCAGGGCAAACTTGCTGAACTAAGGGCGCTCGCCCGAGCCCACGGGTTGGCATCGAGTTCTCAAACCGTGCCAAACTCGGTGGTGGAGATCGCCGCCGCACAGGGCAGATCGCCACCCAAAGGCCCAACTCCTCCTGAGGCCCAACCCGCCAACCAGCGCAAAAAGCTTATCCTCAGGAAACCAAAGAGGAAAGCCCCCCAAGTAGTCCACGAGGAAGAAGAAGAAGATGATGAGGCAACTGAAGATGGCCTCATCATCAAGAGGAAGAGGGTGGCGCCTTCTTCACCATCTGCTCCACCCCCTCTTCCAACATCAACACCACCGTCCACACCTGCTCTGCCTCCAACATTGCTTCCTCCACCAGCTCCCGCCTCGCCAGTTCAAGCGATTCCACTGGCGTCTTCACCTCCTGCGGTTGAGGCCCCCGAGCCTAACTTCATAGAGAACCCCCCGAGCGCCTCCACGCCTTATGTATCAGCTGGAGGGGGTCCTCCTTCAAACGCCTCAACCGCAAACGTTGCACCAGTCGGGGATGAAGGTGCTCACCACTCTCCAATTCTTATTACTGAATCCCCGACGTCGCCACCACGCCAAGAAGCACCCGCTGAGCAACCGACTCAAGAAGGTGGCGGCGAAAACCAACAACAAGCCCACCCGGTGCCTCCACAAGCAAACCTCTCTCTTGAGGTCAAGAGGATGTGGGAGCCCTTCTCAGCAAAACTAAAGATGATGGCGGAGGATTTCCCTTCCATTATATCTAAAGCTGTGGAGAGCTCCACCAGGAAGCTCCAGGACGACCTCTTCACACTCCGAGCTGAGAATAACTCCATAAGGATTGAGGCGGAGAGGTTATCCTGCAATCTGACACTCGCCGAGATCGAGCACTCCCGAGTAGAAGATGCCATGAGCACCGAGCTCCGGGTGGCGCGCAAGGAGGCCACCGATCTATGCCATAAGGTGCAGCTTTTGGCTCAAGAGAAAATTGAGCTGGAGAGCAAGTTAGTACCTTATCGCGTAAAAGTGGCTGACCTGGAGGCCTTGATTAAAACTGACGCCGCCAAGGTGAAGAAGCTCGAACAAAGGTCAGCCGATCGAGAGGTTTTTCTGGGGAAGGTGGAAAAGGAGAGAGATGACACCATGGCTAAGCTTGCCGAAGCCAACAAAGAAAACGGGAAGATCGCCGCTGAGCTGGCCTAAGTGCAGGCAGAATCCAAGAAGGTTACTGAAGACCTTCTTCAAGCTCAGGAAGCAGTTGAAGAACTTAAGAAGCGAGCTGAAGAGCTGAAGCAGCAGAATGAGGGGCTAAAGAAAAAAATCGAAGAACTTGAGCTGAGCTCTGCCCAGATTCTTGCTGCTGGATTCGAGGCCGCCCGGGAACAGTTCGCCTGTCTGTTCCCCGATCTAGATCTTACCATGGTGTCCCTCAACAACGAGGTGGTGGATGGGAAGGTTGTTCCCTCTGAAGATTGATTGGCTTCCCTCCATCCATTACTTTTATGCTTTCTCCTTACATAAGATTGTAATAGACTTTCCCCTTTTTCTGTATATGTGTCTTGAACTGATGTTTACTTAATGATAAAGTCTTTGCGTTTCTTCTTGTAACCTCTTTGTCTGCTTTATCTTTCCTTGCACGATTCACTTCAAAGAAATAACTTAGTAATTTCGTAAGCGCAATCGTGTACTTAACTGTTTCGAACCACCGACTTTTGAATACCAATCACTTCTAACAACTTGTAACTTCAAGGTAATGAACCTTAGCGTAAAATCGCTCTTCAAATAACGAACTTCAACTCAATCAATGGCTTAAGACACCGCTCACCCGATCTGCTTCATCAAAACGGGTCTTTGACTTTCTTGCCATTGCTTGAATTTCTCCTGGTCGCCAGAGACTCTTGGCGATATCAGCTTCTTCCTGGCTTCATAACTTGGCCATTGTTTCTTCACCTGGGGGTAGAGGCGCCTTTCGGATCCTTCTCTCCCTCCCTGATCTTCAGAACAAGAGACCGGGTGGCTAGGCGTTCTCTTTGAACCTACCTTAGCCACCCTCAAAACTTCTTCCACCCATTACACCATACCTGAACTCGTTCGAGACGAGAAGGATTTTATCTTGCCTGAACTCGCTCATCGGCGAGAAGGTCTTTAACTCGCCTGAACTCGCTCATAGGCGAGAAGGTCTTTAACTCGCCTGAACTCGCTCATCGGCGAGAAGGTCTTTAACTCGTGCCTCTACATTGCCCCAGGGGTTACATCTCCTCTCCCCCAGAAACACTGAGGACTTTTCGCTGGTGCCTCTACATTGCCCTAGGGGTTACATCTTCTCCCCCCAGAAACACTGAGGACTCTTTACTGGTGCCTCTACATTGCCCCAAGGGTTACATCTTCTCCCCCCCAGAAACACTGAGGACTTTTTACTCTTCCTCGCCTGCACTCGCTCAACGGCGAGGAGGTCTTTATCTCGCCTCAGGACGCGCGTGGGCGTTGAGGTCTTTTAACTGGTGCCTCCGATCGCCGAAAAACGATGAGGATTTTAACTTTAACTGATGCCTCCGATCGCCGAAAGACGATGAGGACTTTAGCTTTAACTGATGCCTCCGATCGCCGAAAGACGATGAGGACTTAAAAACTTTTTAGAAAGCATGTAATATATCTTTAACTTGCCTTAAATCACATATAAGTGACAAGGTCTTTCTTCAAAACTTTGGGAAACAGCGAGCATGCAATCTAAAACACCTTAAGCTTCGAAAACTCTTCTTTATTGGGTGGCCTCATTAAAAACCCTCCTTAGGGAAAAAAGAGTGCCCCCTTCAAACTGTTTTAACAGAGACATTGTAGCATAACTTCGTGTTTGTCTTTACTTACAAAGTTCTCAACTGTAATACAACTTGAGGTGCGTGGCGTTCCAAGTGCGAGGAATCGCCCCTCCTTCCAATGTCTCTAAGCGGTAGGCGCCGTTCCCGAGCACCTCGGTTATTCTGAACGGTCCCGTCCACTTAAGCGACAACTTATTCTCCATCTCGTACTGGTGGGCTTTCCTCATCACCAGGTCGCCTTCTCTGAACTTTCTCGGCATCACCCTTGAGTTATATCTTCGTTCAATCCTTCTCTTCACCGCCTCAGCTTTCAATCTCGCCTCTTCCCTGACCTCATCCAGCAGATCCAGATTCAACCTTCTCTCCTCATTCGAGTCTTCCTCCACGAAGTTTTGGAATCTCGGCGAGCTCTCCTGGATCTCTACTGGAATCATTGCGTCGCACCCATAGACCAAGCTGAACGGGGTTTCGTGGGTTCCTGACTGCTCGGTGGTGTGGTACGCCCAAACTATACGGGGTACCTCCTCATCCCAACTTCCTTTGGCTTTCTCTAGCCTTCTCTTCAAACCTCTTAGCAACACCCGATTGGCTGACTCTACTTGGCAATTCGTCTAAGGGTGCTCGACGGATGCAAACACTTGCTGAATTCCCACCCCTTCGCACAGCTTCTACAACAGGTGACTTGCAAACTGAGTCCCATTGTCCGACACCAGGCGCTTGGGCACACCAAACCGGCACACAATGTTCTTCCATACGAAGCCTTCGATCTTGTGTGCGGTGATCTGGGCCACTGGTTCTGCTTCGATCCACTTGGTGAAATACTCAATCGCCACCACCAAGTACTTCATCTGCCTGATCGCCAGCGGGAAAGGTCCCAGGATGTCGATTCCCCATATATGAAACGGCCAAGGGCTGTAGATCGACTTCAACTCCTCGGGAGGCGCCTTGTGCCAATCGGCGTGCTGTTGGCATTGTTTGCAACACTGCGCATACCTCTTGCAATCTTCTCTCATCGTTGGCCAGTAGTAACCTGCACGGAGAGTCCTTGCGGCCAGAGCTCGACCCCCGACGTGGCTTCCGCATATCCCTTCATGGAACTCTGCCATAATTCTCGTGCATTTCTCGCCATGCACACATTCCAGGAGTGGGTGAGTGAACCCAAACCTGTACAACTCGCCATCAATCAATGTGAACCTTCTAGAATTCTTCTTTATCTTCCTAGCCACTGTCGAATCCAGCGGGAGAAGGCCATCTGCCAGGCACCGCTTGTACTGTGTTATCCAGGTGTCTGGCTCATGGGTAGCGCAGACCTGCGTCATGCTCACCTTCTCTCCCCGACATGCCCTTATTCTTGGCGACCTCAAGGTCTCTTGAGTCAAGGATTTGTGACTCCTCGCCGTTTTCTCCGTCGACTTGCTTATCTGAAGAACCAGGTGATCTGCTACAAATGCTCTCGGCGTCTTCAGAGTTTTTTGAATCACCGTCCTCTGCCTACCCCCCTTGCCTTAACTGGCGAGCTTAGCTAGCAAGTCAGCTCGGGCATTCTGCTCTCTGGGCACATGCACCACTTCAAAGGAGGCAAAGGAACTCTTCAATTCCTGTACATACTCCAGGTAAGCCGCCATTTGTGGATCCTTAGCCTTGAACTCGCCTGTTACTTGCCCCGTGACTAGCAGCGAGTCACTCTTAGCCATCAGGACCCTTGCTCCCATCTCTTTAGCCAGCAAGATCCCGGTGATCAGCGCCTCATATTCTGCTTGATTGTTGCTAGCTTTGAAGGCAAACCTCAAAGATTGTTCGATCAGCACGCCGTTGGGTCCCTCCAAAATGACTCCAGCACCGCTACCCTGCTGGTTCGACGATCCATCCACTGAGAGTACCCAACGGAAGTCATCCCCTTCAACTCGTGTCGCTTCAGACGAGAGCTCGACCACGAAGTCTGCGAAGATCTGCCCCTTGATTGGGCCTCGGGGCTCATCTTAATATCAAACTCTGACAGCTCCACTGCCCACTTCACCATTCTCCCAGCAACGTCGGGCTTTTTCAAGACCTTCTGGATGGGCAGGTCGGTCATCACCAGTATCGTGAAGCTATGGAAATAGTGGCGCAACCTCCTCGCCGAAAATACCACAGCCAGCGCAACCTTCTCCAGGGCCTGATATCTCGTTTCGGGGCCCTGCAGCACCTTACTAACAAAATAAATAGGCTTCTGAGCCTGATCTTGGTCTTGGGCGAGTACCGCGCTCACCGCCCTCTCAGTTACAGCAAAATACAACCTGAGAGGGGTTCCCACCAGCGGTTTGCACAAAACCGGCGGGCTTGCCAGATACTCCTTCAGCTTGACGAAGGCTTCCTCACACTCCTTCGTCCAGGCAAACTTGTTATTCCGCCTTATACACTGGAAATATGGGTGGCCCTTCTCTCCACTAGCTGACACGAAGCGAGACAGGGCGGCCATCCGACCTGTGAGCTGTTGTACTTCCTTCACAGTGGTTGGGCTCCTCATCGCCAAGATGGCGGCAAACTTATCAGGGTTGGCTTCTATTCCTCTTTCAGTTAAGAGAAATCCCAAGAACTTTCCAGCCTCCACGCCAAAGATGCATTTCTCTGAATTCAGCTTCAACCTGAACTTGGCGATCGTCGTGAACAACTCCTTCAAGTCCGCAACGTGCTTGCTTTTCTCTGGCGAGGTCACGACCATGTCATCCACGTACGCTTGCACATTCCTTCCCAGCATCGGTGCAAGTACTCGATCCATCAACCTCTGGTACGTGGCCCCCGCATTCTTCAGCCCGAATGGCATCACCTTGTAGTAGTAGCACGATCTCTCGGTCATGAAGGCAGTCTTCTCTTCATCCATGGGATGCATCTTGATCTGGTTATACCCCGAGAAGGCATCCTGGAAACTCAACAACTTGCACCCTGCAGCACTATCCACCAGGGCATCTATGCTCGGCAAAGGATATGAGTCCTTTGGACAAGCCTTATTTAGATCAGTGAAATCGACGCACATGCGCCATTTCCCGTTGCTCTTCTTCACCAGCATGACATTTGCCAGCCATTCAGGGTACTGGACTTCCCTGATGTGGCCTGCAGCGAGGAGCTTTTGTGTTTCGTCTCTAATCGCCTGCCTCCTCTCCTCGTTGAACTTTCTTCTCCTTTGCTGCACTGGTCTCACCAAGTTGTCCATCGCCAAATGATGGCACAAGAAGTCGGGATCGATCCCGGGCATGTCCGAAGCGGACCATGCAAACGCATCCAGATGCCGTTCTATCACCTTGGCGATCTGGTCCTGAAGCTCAACCTCCAGGGATCTTCCCAACTTGAAGATCTTTCCCCCGATCTCTCTCTCGAGCCACTGCTCGACGGGTTTTGGCCTGGTTTCTCTGGCGATCACCGCCCTGGCGATTCCCAGCTCTCTCGCTTCCTCAGGGCGATTCCTCGCCTCTTCTTCCTCCAGACCGGCGTTCCCCTCCCCCAGCTCAGCGTCCACCATCTCTACGTCTCTTCCGGCGATCTCTTCTATTACCGTCGATCTGGGCTTCACACCGGGAGGCGGGGTGGTTGTTACGTAACTTACCGACCTCTTGTTTTTCAGGCTATTCTCATAGCACTTCTTCGCTTCTTTCTGGTCGGATTTGATGGTGATCACCACCCCCTCCATAGACGGCAACTTCACCTTCATGTGCCGGGTTGATGGTATGGCGCCTATTCTGTTGAGCGTGGGCCTTCCCAACAGAATGTTGTATGCTGAAGGAGCGTTTACGACAAGGTATTTGATTTTCTCCGTTCTCGAACCCGCCTCATCTGTAAACGTAGTCCTCAACTCTATGTACCCCCTGACCTCCACCTGGTCGCCAGCGAAACCATACAAACACCCTCCATAGGGCCTCAGCTGGTCAAGGGGTAGCTCCAGCTGCGTGAAAGTCGGCCAGAACATCACGTCTGCCGAGCTTCCTTGGTCCACCAGAACCCTGTGGACCTTCCTTCCCGCTGTGATCAATGAGATGACTATGCGATCGTTGTCATGAGGCACAACATCCCGAAGATCTTGCTTGGTGAACGTAACGTCCACATCCGGCGAGTGGTCTTCAAACATATCCACCGTCATCACAGACCTCACGTACTTCTTCCTCTGTGATGCGGTGCATCCACCCCCTGAGAAACCCCCTGCAATGGTGTGGATTTCCCCGTGTGTAGGCATCTCGTGCTGCTGAGCCTCAGCACCTGCTGGCTGGGAGCTCGACGCGCCCCCCGTCCTTCTATCCAGCAAATAGTCATTTAGGAACCCGCTCTTGACCAGATCGTCGAGCTGGTATCCTAAAGCCAAGCACGAATCCACGGTGTGGCCAAAGCCCTGGTGAAACTCACACCAGGCGTCTGGCTTTGGTCCAAGCACCTTGTCGCCTACCTTCTCGGGCGCTTTCAACCTAGCTGATATGTTAGGAATAGCGATCAGGTCCGCCAATCCCATGACAAACTTGTGCTTAGGCGGGCGATTGTATTCCCGGCATGCTGGTTGCGGACGTCCTTGGCCCCTGCCTTTGTTCTTCCTTGGATCATAAGGATGACGAGTCCTCTGATCCCTTCTGGCCGCCGCTGTGGCTGGATCCTGGTCTGGGCGCGTGGCTTGGCGAGAGCCACGCTTCCTCTCTTCTCGGCGACTTCACTCTCATCGGTGATGTGGGCCACCGCAAGTCGCCTAACCTCAGCGAACGTGGCGGGGTGAGCCCTGATTAATGCCTCGCAGAATGGTCCCGGCAGCACACCCTTCTTGAATGCGTAGACCAGCATTTCCTCATTTTTGGCCGGCGATCTCACCATCTGCGCCCCAAAGCGATTCAAGTAGTCCCTAAGGGACTCTCCCTGATATTGCCTTATATCAAACAAATCGTAAGACACCCTGGGCGGTGCCTTATTCACGATGTACTGCTCGACGAAAATCTTCGAGAACTGTTGGAAGTTGGTTATGTGACCTGTAGGCAGGCTCACAAACCATTCCAGCGCCGTTCCCTGGAGTGTGCTCACGAACATCTTGCAGTACACGGCGTCTGATCCTCCCGACAGCATCATCTGTGTATGGAACGTGGTGAGATGAGCCTCAGGATCCTCCACGCCAGTGAAAACAGCCTTAACAGGTACCACACTCGCAGGAATAGGCGTGTCAGTAATCACTTAAGCGAAAGGCATAGGAAAAACACGGGGCGGCGTCGACGGCGCGACCTCTTCAGCAATAGGACGCCCTCGCTGCTCCTGAAGAGCTTGACGCAGCTCTTCAGTCACTTTGCTAAGCTCATCATTCCTGGCCCGAGAGGCGACCAGGTCCTCATGCATTCTCGCCTATTCTATGCGCGAGGCTTCCACATTCGCCTGCAACGAACGCATAATCTCCACCATCTGCGCCATGGTCATGGCGGCGGCGCCTTCAGCAGCAACGGGCGCAACTGGACTTGAACGGTTGCTTCTCATTTTTCTCATGAACACTTAGCAAATCACAGAGAGCAACGAATCAACACTTCCTTCAGCGATGATCGATTCAGCGATCAATCGGTCAGAACTTCGCGAAACTGTGAAAGAAACCTAAAAAACACAGCGAACCTCCACAGAAACCAACGCTTCTTCGACGAAAAACCAAACAAGCCAAAGAACTCAAATATCACCGAACAAAGCCCGCGCAATCAGCAGGAAACTTCACCTCACCGAACAATACTCGAAACGAACGGTGGAAAACGCGAGATCACCGAACAGAACTTAGATGAACAGCAAACAGTGGTTGCACCAGCACACAACCACGCAGAAAACTGCAAAAACCTCCAAGAACTCACGTAGTGGATGGGAACAGGTTTTACACGGCCCCACGGTGGGCGCCTGATGATCCTGCCTGTTGACCAGAACGTTGAAGCTTGCCTCGTCAAACTTGGATCGACGTGTGCGCCGCTTCAACCTCCGTCCTTCGTCACGATCCACCTCAAGAACCTGCAAAAGAACAGAGCGGCGCCGCTGCGGCCGATCGCACTCCAACGCCCAAGTCAGTGACTGAACCACCAAAATATTCGAGAGTAACACCTAAGAACTCTCAAGGAACCGTGAACCAGTTCTCTCTCACAGTATATTCAAGAACTCGCAAGCGTAAAGAAGACAATCTGAACGTGCGTACCTCAGAAGTTCGTTGGGAAACCCTTATATACCTGGACACTTTCTCTCTCCTGGCAGTTACAGACCTGGACACGTGGCTCGTATCCAGCCGTACACGTGCCATCATCTGGACCCTCCTTGACTTATTCATGATACTACTCAGTGCATAACTGTCCTGGAGTGCGATCTCTACTGGGATTGGCGAGCTAGGGTGCCTTCGTACACACCTTCCCTGTGGTCTCGCCGGCCGCCTTCATAATCTGCACCACCTTCATCTTCGGCGATGTGCTTGCTCCGGCGATCTAATCACTTGGTCGCCTGAGTTTACATTTGGCGACTTCATCTTTAACCCGGTGACCGCCGGTTCTAGTGTGCTGGAGATCGGAGCACGCCAACTTAATAACTGGCGACTTCACGAACCCCCCGACTTCCTTCCCTTCTGCCAACCTAGCGTCCCCTCAATACGCCTATACAATAGCTTGATGCCACGTCATCACTTCCGACTACCAGGGCGATACAAATTACATGAAGCACAAAGAACTATTAGACGCTTGGAAGAGAAAATGCAAAAGATGGAGGTCCAACAAGCTAGACCATCTCCTTCTATCCATGATGGGCATCATTCTCATAGACCATCTTCAAGAGCCTCTTCAAATGATTTTGGCCGTGAAGAAGAGCATAGGAGAAGGAGGAATCACCACAATTTCATGGACAAAGACCTCATCATCAAGGAGAAAGACATCACTACGACAATGGTTACTACCAAGATGCAAAGGCTAGGCTACCTTCGGTCAAGCTTCCTTGTTTTAATGGCTCTAGTGATCCTAATGTATATTTAGATTGGGAGGCTAAGTGTGAACAAATATTTGAGATCCATGAGATCCAAGATGAGCATAAGCTTAAGCTAGCCACCCTAGAGTTTAGTGATTATGCCATGAAATGATGGCATAAAATTGTAAAGGACATTATCTATCACAAGGGTCCTCCCGTGGACTCTTGGAACTCTTTAAAGGATCAAATGTGCGCTAGATTTGTGCCCCCACATTTTAGGAAAGACCTCATGTTGAGACTCCAATGGTTTCAACAAGGCACGCTAAATGTGGATGAATATTATAAAGAGCTTGAGACGCTTGTGCTTAAAATTGAATTAGAAGAAAGTGAGGAAGCTATGATTGCTAGGTTTGTGAGTGGTCTTAGGAAGGATATTCAAGACATTGTTGAGTAACAAGAGTATTCATCATTGGGCTCTTTAGTTCATCTTGCAATGAAGGTGGAAGCCCAACTTGCTAAGAAAAACTCTTTCAAAAATGCTTCCAATGATGGATACTACTCCAAGTCTTGGAAAAACAAAAATTCTTTTTCTAAACATCCTTCCAAAGATTCTTCTTTCAAACCCAAGGATCCTACGCCATCTACTTCTAGGCCTAAATCCCCAATTAAATCGTCTAGTCAAAAGTGTTTTAAATGTTTGGGATATGGTCACATTGCTGCTAATTGCCCTTCTAAACGAAGTATGTACATGCATGAAGGCATTGTAGTTAGTGAGCATGATTCCAATTCACCTAGGCATTCTTCACCTTCTAGACCATCAAGTGAAAATGAGAGTGAAAGTGCTTGTGAAGGTGACTTATTGATGGTAAGACGTATGTTGGGCACAATTCCAAAATCTTTGAATGATACTCAAAGAGAAAATATTTTTTACACCCGATGTCTTATCAACAAAAAGTTATGTTCCTTAATTATTGATGGGGGAAGTTGCACTAATGTGGCTAGTACAAGAGTTGTGGAGAAGTTAGCCTTACCCACTATCTCTCATACCAAGCCCTACAAATTACAATGGCTTAGTGAAGTAGGTGAAATCATGGTGAATAAACAAGTCCTCATTAACTTTGCTATAGGAAAGTATAAAGATGAGGTTTTATGTGATGTTGTGCCATGGAAGCATCTCATCTTATTTTAGGAAGGCCTTGGCAATATGATAGACATGTTTTACATGATGGCCTATCCAATACAATGTCTTTTTCCTTCCTAGGGCGCAAGGTTATATTAAAACCCCTCTCTCCCAAAGAGGTTCATGAGGACCAAATAAAAATGAAAACTAAAAGAGAAAATGAGAAAGAAAGAGAAGTAAGTACTACACCGAGTCACACCATTTTCTCCTCTATATCCATCATGTTGACTCGTGCTGTACCTCAAATGGACCCTCCAAGGTCTTCTTCTTCTTTGTCTTTTTCATTACCCAAGGTTCCTATTTCAACACCACCTTGGTTAAAATATGTTAGGGATGATTTTTTCATACCTCCTAATGGGTTTCACCATTTAAGAGGTCTTTTTCCAAAAAACATCATCATTCCCAAACAAATTTTTCCAACTTGGTCGATTTATAGGACATCCTTTTCTACAATCCCTTTGCTTCCATCTGCTAAGTCATGTCTTCCTTTTTCTTACACTTTTGATTATAAAAGTAAACTGACTTTGTTATATGCAGGGATTCAGAATTCGTGGACGAATTCTCTCCAACTCGGGGAGTATGATGAGAGTCAAGTAAAGGAGGTTTTTATTAATGAAGGAAGAGGCAATTCACCATCACACTTGAAGTTCTTCCTTCTAGTCTTCTCAAAATTAAAAGAAGACATAAAATAAAGAGAGGCCCAAGCCCAAAGCCCAAGCCCAAACCCAAGTCCATCCTATGAAGGGCAAGGCCAAGTATTAAATAATAAAGAATATTGTTGAAGGTGCTTAGAGGGAAACATTAGAAACCTCTATTGTTAAAGCATCTTTTAGTGTTTAGTTAAGAGTCTTAGGGGGGTGTGTTAGTAGATAGGTGTAGGAGTAAATAAGGAGGTGCCAAAGTGAGAGAAGGGATCACACCTTCCTCATGCTTTGTTTTAGGCGCAAATTCTAGAAGCTTTTTAGGAGGGAGTTTTTGAATTTGTGTAGCTTACATTTCAGCACCTTAGGCTATAAATAGAGGTGCTCTCTTTGTAAATTTCAGATTGGAATTAATCTAAGAAAACTCTACTCAAATTTTGAGTGAACTTTGGAGAGCTTTTGGAGCCTTCTTCTCTAGTCTTATCTTGATGGATCATTGGAGTCCTCAAGTGGCGGCATCACTCTCATCTAGGAACATTCCACACTTCTAGTGGCGAGATCATCCAACATTCTTCCATCTTCATGAGCACTCTCTTCTCCTTCCTTCCTTCTCTTTCAATTGTTCATGTTGTCTTGTGTTCTTGAGTTGTTTGGTTCGGCTTTTCTGTTTTTCCAGCACCTATGTTCTGTTCTTGCCTTTTAATTTCACTTTTGTTCGGTTCAAATGTTTACTTATTCAATTCTGTTCGGTTCTTTTTAATTTTACCTCTCTTTGTTGATTCAATTTGACAATATGTGGAGCATCGAAATGAGTTTGGGATTTGGTACTAGTTTTTGGTGAGTTCTTGTCTTAGAACAATGATCCAACTCTAAGAAAAGTGCCTCTATAATGTCCAGCTCAAGGTGATTCCTAAGAATGTCAATAATCATTCTCTATATGGCTAGTGGAATCACATCACCAGGGGTCCAGCAGGAGGGGATCGCCCGGCCAGGGAAAGGGCAAGGCCAGCGAGGTACAACTTTGTGGTGGAATGGAAGGATCTGATTGCCGTGCCCAATATAGCTGAAAGGTTGAGGCGACCGGCGAAGACTGACAAGGTGTTAGGGCCTCGCAAGGACTCTTGGTGCGAGTTCCACGAAGCTTTCGGTCATCACATCGACAACTGCCTGTCGCTGGGTTACCAGCTAGATGAGTTGGTGAGAAGCGGGTTTCTGAAAGATTATGTCGCAGAGCCCGCCATGACCGCGACCCTGCCAGCACCAGCGGAAGAACAAGCGCACGAGATGCCTGTCCCCGGCGAAGTCCACACCATTGCTGGTGGCTTTTCCGGCTGAGGACCCACCGCCTCCCAACGGAAGAAATACGCGAGGGGGGTCAACTCAATTGAAGAAAGAATCTCAGGTAACCCGTGGGAGTCAGACCTCGTGTTCACGAGGGCGGATCTGCAAGATGTCGTGCCGCACGACAACGACCCCGTGGTCATTTCAGTTGTCACGACTGGCAGAAAGGTGCACAGGGTTCTTGTCGACCAAGGAAGCTCTGCAGATGTCATGTTCTGGTCGACATTCAACAAGTTGCGGTTGGCTCCCAACCTTTTGAGACCCTACACAGGGTGCTTATATGGTTTTGTTGACAACCAGGTGGAAGTACGAGGCTACTTGGAACTGAGGACGACATTCACGGATGGAATGGCCTCGCGTACCGAAAACATTAGGTACTTAGTCGTGAATGCCAACTCAGCCTACAACATCCTGTTGGGTAGGTCGGCGTTCAACAGGCCGAACGCAGTAGCCTCCACGCGCCACATGAAAATGAAGCTGCCGGATCTCAGTGGCAAAGTGATCGTCATCAAGTCAGATCAGGAGGAAGCGCAAAAATGTTATGAGAATAGCCTGAAAACGAAGAGAGGCGTGTTTATGGTGTTCTAGCGTCCGCCAAGTGCAGACACGACGATGGAGATAGAGCCTTTGATTGAGGCAACGCCCACGGAGTCAACGCCTGGTGAGGCCACACCCGTGAGGGCGACGCCCGAGGCAGACGCGCACATGGAGGAGGGGCCTAACGACACATCGCCCGTAGAAGAGGCGACGCCTGCAAAGTACTACCGGGCGACGACCCTTAGGGAAGATAGCAAGGATCAGCCGGCGGCCAACGTGGTGGAGAGGCAGATTGGCGGCAAAACGTTTAAGCTGGGGCGTTTGTTGAGCCAAGAAGAGCAGGATGAGGTGGCGGAGGTGATTTCACGTCATTTAGATGCTTTCGCTTCGTCCGCCTCAGATATGCCGGGTATGGACCCTGACTTTCTATGCCATCACCTTAGCATGGACGCCACAGTCCGCCCCGTGCGATAAAGAAGGAGAAAGTTTAAGGAAGAGAGGCGACTTGTGATAAGGGAAGAAACACAGAAGTTGTTGAGTGCTGGTAACATCAGGGAGATCCAATACCCTGAGTGGTTGGCCAACGTCGTCCTGGTGAAGAAGGTGAATGGGAAATGGAGGATGTGCGTGGACTTCACAGACTTGAATGAAGCGTGCCCGAAGGACTCGTACCCACTACCCAGCATTGACGCACTTGTGGACAGTGCCTCCGGTTGCAAGGTACTTAGCTTTTTGGATGCATTCTCAGGTTACAACCAGATCGAAATGCACCCAAGAGACGAGAGTAAAACTGCGTTCATGACAGAGACTTGCAGTTACTGTTACAAGGTAATGCCCTTTGGGCTAAAAAACGCAGGCGCCACCTACCAAAGGCTGATGGACAAGGTCCTAGCACCCATGTTAGGAAGGAATGTGCACGCCTACGTGGATGATATGGTAGTGGCGTCGAGGGAAAGGATGCAGCACGTGGCGGACCTAGAGGAGTTGTTCGTCACCATATCAAAATACCGCCTCAAGCTGAACCCCGAGAAGTGTGTCTTCGGGGTGGAGGCCGGTAAGTTCCTAGGTTTCATGCTCACGGAGAGGGGAATAGAGGCGAACCCTGATAAGTGCGCAGCAATCATTGCCATGAGGAGCCCGACATTAGTAAAGGAAGTGCAACAACTGACAGGGCGAATGGCTGCATTATCAAGGTTTGTTTCTGCGGGAGGAGAGAAGGGGCACCCCTATTTCCAGTGCCTTAAAAGAAATAGTCGCTTTGCATGGACCGACGAATGTGAAACGGCTTTCATCAAGTTGAAGGAGTACTTGGCGACGCCACCAGTCCTTTGCAAACCAGTAGCAGGCGTGCCCCTCCGGCTATACTTCGCGGTAACGGAGCGAGCTATCAGTTCTGTGCTGGTCCAGGAGCAGGACCAAATTCAAAAGCCCATCTATTTCGTGAGCAAGGCTTTACAAGGCCCGGAGACGAGATACCAGTCGCTGGAAAAGGCAGCGTTGGCAGTGGTATTTTCGGCCAGGAGGCTTCGCCACTATTTCCACACTTTTACAGTAGTGGTGATGACGAAGCTCCCTATACAAAAGGTATTGCAGAAACCTGATGTAGCAGGAAGGATGGTGCGCTGGGCGGTAGAGTTGTCAGAGTTTGACATCCAGTATGAGCCTAGAGGATCCATCAAAGGGCAGGTATATGCAGATTTTGTGGTAGAGCTCTCGCCCGAAGGCGAACAAGAGGTGGAGGCGGGCTCGCAGTGGTTGCTCTCGGTCGACGGCTCTTCCAATAAGCAAGGAAGTGGTGCAGGGATAGTCTTGGAGGGACCCAATGGTGTGCTGATTGAGCAAGCTCTGCGTTTCGCCTTTAAAGCAAGTAACAATCAGGCTGAGTACGAAGCACTGATTGCAGGGATGCTCTTGGCTAAGGAGATGGGCGTGCAAAACCTCTTGGTGAAAAGTGATTCCCAGCTGATTACGGGACAAGTATCGGGTGAGTTCCAAGCAAAAGACCCATAGATGGTGACGTATTTAAGGTACGTCCAACTGCTGAAGGGAGCATTTAGCGCTCTTGAGCTAATACATGTCCCACGAGAACAAAATGCCAGAGCTGACCTGCTGGCCAAGCTGGCCAGCTCAGGCAAGAGGGGCAGGCAGAGGACAGTAATCCAAGAGACGCTCAAAGCTCCGAGAAAATTTGTGGAAGACAACAGGGTGGATGTCCTCCATATTAGCACTGCGAGAGGGAGGCCAAGGAGTCATCGTTCCTTGACTCAAGATACGGTAAAGACGCCCCATATTAGCACATACGCGGACATGCCCGAAGGAGGAAGGCATGCGCAGATATGTGCTTTAGCCGAAGGAGACACCTGGATGACGCCGTACAGACGGTATCTGGCGGATGGGGTTCTCCCAGCAGAACCAGAGGAGGGCAAGAAGGTTAAGAGGAATGCCGCAAGATACACCCTAGTGGATGGAGTATTGTTCAGACACGGGTTCACCCACCCTATCCTAACGTGCGTAAGCGGCGACGAGTGCACCAGAATAATGGCGGAGCTACACGAAGGCATTTGTGGGAGTCACGTGGGGGAAGGTCCTTAGCCTCTAAGGTGGTACGCGCAGGTTTCTACTGGCCAACAGTAAAAGAGGATTGCGTGCGTCACGCCCAACGTTGCAAGCAGTGTCAGAACACGCTGATTGGCAAAAGGCGCCGCCAGAGGAGCTGAGATCCATATACAACCCGTGGCCTTTCCATACGTGGGGGATTGACATCCTGGGTCCATTCCCATTGGCGATAAGGCAGATGAAGTATTTGATCGTTGCCATTGAATACTTCACCAAGTGGATAGAGGCGGAGCCCGTGGCCCAGATTACTGCGCACAAGGTGCAACATTTTGTTTGGAAGAACATTTTGTGTCGCTTTGGCGTACCTAGGCGGCTAGTATCCGACAATGGAACCCGGTTCGCCAGCTAACAGTTGAGAAACCTGTGCGCAGAGCTAGAAAACAAATTGTCTCCCAAGTGGACCGGACCCTTCAGAATTACCGAGGCTAAGGGGAATGGTTCGTACAACTTAGAGACTTTGGAAGGGGGTCCCATTCCGCGCAGCTGGAATGCGGCCAATTTGAAGTTTTATTTTAGTTGAATTATGTAAGTGAACAACCATGTAACGATCTTATCGTAGGGGACACTCTTTTTCGCTCTCGGGGGTTTTTTAACGAGGTCACCCAAATAAAAGAAAAGAAGTTCAAGTAAAACCTTGCCTCAGTTTTTATCTTTTTCCCGCTCAAGGTGTAAGATTAAGGGGTAAAGAGATAAAAGGCAAAGACTCGAAGTGGCGACAAGCATCGCCAAACATACGCGTCGTCAAGAAAGGGGCGTCGCCAGGCGTGCGCGTCGCCGAGAGAGAAGGCTTCGCCAAACGTAGGCGTCGCCAAGAAACATAACGGAGGAAACGTGCACGGTATGTTGGAAGAAGCGAATGTAGACAAGAGTGTGCAAAAATAAAGGAGCGGCGTTACAGAAATCAAAACATGGCGCAAGAGTTAAGATTACAAATAGAGTTGGAGATAAAGGGGAATGAGACAAATGAGGCAAACATGTACATGCCCTATGCTCGTATGAAAAGTGCAAACAGACCACCATCAGTGGCCTCCGGAGTCTGGATGGGAGGAGGATGAAGCTCCGTTCTCAGTCCTCAGCGCCTGGGTAAGTTGTGATCTCTGTTGCCGGTTTATCTTCGAACCTGCACCGAAGAAAACAAGCATAGTGAAGGCACCACAGGAAAGGACATGCAAAGATCTAGTAAAGATGAAGAGCGGGAGGTTATAAGGTAATCCCTCGTACATATATATTTCCCCAGGGCTTCGGCGTTGTACTCCAAGCTAATCAAAGCGGCAGCGTCAAAGCCCCCCGCCTCAGCCAAGATTTGGCATGCCACCTGGTCGTTCAAGGGTAGCCTTTTGAAAGGTTTGGACTTCAGGGCTCTCGTCTCCCTCACCAAGTATAGTGGAAAACCGTCCAGGGCGGAAGGCACGAGATCGGAACAGCAAACTTTGAAAAATCTACCCTTCCACCCTGTGAAGGAGTTTTGGAAGGGAGTTAAGAGAGCCCTGCCGGGAACGTTGCTGAGGGTCACCCAGAGGTTGTTCCTTTGCCTCTTCACTTCAAAGAAGTTTAGAAAGATGTCAACCGAGGGTGCACACCCCAGAAAGCCAAAGAGTATGTCAAAGGCTTTGACGAAAGCCCAGCTGTTAGGATACAACTAGGCCGGAGCAGCGTTAATCTCTGTCAGTAGTTCCCTCTCAAACCTGGAGAAGGGCAGGCGCACGCCGATGCTTTTGAAGACCACCTGATAGAAGTAGAAGAAGGGGACCCCGTCGTTGGCCCGTTCCTCTCCGCACACCAGTTCCCCTAAGGTGCAAGGGAGCACGATGATATCGTCCTCATGCCTCTTCGCGAAGGCACGATGATCGTAGGAGCACGAATCCCCCATGTGTTCCCTTATGGCCCTGGTAGAGAGTAAGTTGGAGCATTCGTCGAGGAGCTCGCGCGAGGCCAATGCATAACGAAGGAGAATAACGCGTTAAGACTGCGGGAGGAAAAACGCCAACCAGAAAAAACCCAGAAGGAACTCTTTGTGTGGGAGAGAAGCGGTGCAAGGAGGGTGCGGAAACACAGAGATGGTGGGTGCAGGTACAAGATTTCGAAGATCTAAGTGTTACAGTTGGAGCGCTAAGTGAAGCAAAAGGGAGCACCGTACGATCGAGCCACGTGTCAGAGGATGAGAGGATGACCCTGGCGTCACTGGTTAACATTCAGAAAACGTCGCGTCGACAGAATGCCCAAGGGTACGATGCACCATCGAGAATGGGAGCATCTTGTCAGAGGCTCAGAAAATGCCAAGATCAAGTCAAGTGAGGGAACATTCCATCAGCCATATGGGAAATGCCACGTAGAGGGTGCGGGCGAGACCTTAAGCTTTCCGCAACGGCAAGTGCCACGCCCCTAGGCGTGGACCAGAGTCGAAGTCAAAGTCAACAGGTTAATCACATCCGGCATTACTAAGACGCTGAGGGCGTCGCCAACATAAGTTATCAGCAGCGTCGCCTCCACGATACCCACAGGTAGGAAAGACTGTAGAGGGGGACGAAATCGAAGAAGTCAAAACTGGTCATCAGCGGCGTCGCCTCCCCGATACCATAGGAAGGAAAGACTGTGGAGGGAGACGAGATCGTCAGAAGCCAAGTGAGCCACTGGCAGGGTTACCCCCAATACCCATGGGAAGGAAAGACCATGGAGGGAGCGACCCCATGGGGGGCTTCGAGCCTTCCCGGTGCTTGGCGTTTCTAGACACCCTGAGGACGATACGGCGCTGCTGTAGCAGGCCTCTCCTTAGGCGTGTTAAGGGACAGATCGCCTTGGTGTTTAAGACACTCCATGGACGATACGGTGCTGTTAGACAGGCCTCTCCATGGGCGTGGGCACTGAAGTGCGATCTTGTCCCAAGTGTTTAGACGCAGAGCAGGTCTCGACTTTGGCGTTTGCAGCGATGGCGGAGCGGCCAGCGCCTTCACGAGGCAGAGGCCTCATAGATGCGAAGGCGGAACGGGTTTTTGAGGTGCACGTTGGAAGTGAGGCGCCGCACGTACGGGATCGCCCGACACAGCGAAAGAAACAGGTAAAAGTACGGGTAAAGCAATTGAAGCATACACAAATGAAGAACGCAGGTGAAGATATCATACAAACAGCGCTCAACACCTCAGAAGTATGCAATTGTTATACAAAACCCATTGTTCCAACGAAGTGCAAATGGTTCAAAATATTTACAAGGTTATCAAAGATTGCCAAGAACGAATGAAAAAGCACAAAAAAGTAAAGGCGGCAGCTGAGAGTCGGCGGTTCAGTCATCCAATTCGAGAGGCACGACTTTTCCGTCGACGACATGGTGGGTGGGATCGCAGTTTGAAACATTGATTCCCGGGTTCTCACAAGACGCCTGAGTCAGAGCCTCTTGGAAGCCCTCGTCAAATGCGCCCGCCATCTCCCAGTCAGCTCTTGGACCTCCCCCTCCAGCTCGGCGATCCTAGAGTCCTTGGACACCAGCTATTTCTCCAAGAACTCCTTCTCCACCCGGAGCTTATTGGCTTCAGCTTGGAGAAGGCCCAAGGCTTCGACCTTCACCCCCAAGGCGTCTTCTCTTTCAGCTAACTTCTGCCTCCAAGCAGCATCCAGTTCTTCGATTTTTTTCCGCTGCATTTCGGAGGCAAGAGCCGCCTCTTGGAGGCCAATGCTTTGGACTTGGTAGGAGGTGAGCTGGGCTAGCTGGTCTACATGCGCTTGTTCAAATTCACACGCGTACCCCTCGGCCCCCTCCCTACCCTCTTGGGCCAGTTTCAGCGAAGCTTGGTAGGCTTCCTCCCTAAGCCCCCAAGCTTGCTTCTCCTCCTTCAGCGCCCCTACATCTTGCCTCAGTTTGCGGAGGGCCTCCCTCCCCTTGGTAGCGCTTTGGGCCCGGGTGCGCCACTTGAGTGCCACTGCCAGGAACACCCCCATATAATAAGGCATGCCTCCCCCTTTGCGAGGGTCCTTTGGCGACATTCCTTCAATAAATCCCTGCGTCAACTGCTGGTGGACAGGGCGAGGAATTCGTGGCTCGCGGGAAGAAGGAGCAGGAGCTGATGCAGGGGGGGCAGAACCCGAAGCCTCAACCACTTCACGCAGCGGTAGCGGCGGGGAAACCGAATCGGCCCCCTCACCTTGTTCCTTTTGGACTGTTCGAGGCGGAGGCGATGTGGCGCTTGGAGGATCGTCCCTGAGAGAACCCCCGCCACCGGGAGACGCGGCAGACGGGGCAGGAACGCCCGTGGCCCTCCTCTTCTTGAAGACCAGGGCGCCGCCCGAGTCTTCACTGTTAGAATTTATCACCAGCACCCTTTTTCCTTTATCGGGGCGTGCTGGGGCAGGTGGCGACGCCATGGCCAATGGAACCGCAATAATAGGAGGAGGAGATGCAGACGTTTGGCAGGTTCGGGAGGACGGTGGAGGAGCCTGTAGGGAAGCGACGGGAACCGGAGTTGTGACGGGTGGCACGTCGGGGGCGACGGTGTCTCCACCTCCTTTGGTGGATTTTGCCTTCTTCAAGAATTTGGCAAGTGCGAGTCACCTCGAAGAAGTCATCACTGAACTGCAACAGTCAGAGTAACAGAGCAAAGACCAATTCAGATAAAGCAGAATGGGAGCATTTATAGCCAAACACATGCAGATATTCATAGGGGTCCAAGCGACGCAAGTGAATTCATATAACCACGACAGCTCATACAGTACAAACAATCAAGAGCAGGTACCAAAGTAGGTGGAGAGTCCATGGGCGTTGAATTCGTTGGCGATGAGCTTGGCGGTATCAAAGACCACAGCAAGCCCAGCCAAAGCTTTGCACACGTCCTGATCAGCAGGGGCGAGTTGATCCAAAGCCAGGGCCTTGATCGTTACGGGTTTGTCCGTCCAGTACAAGGGGAAGCCCTCCAGTGCAGTAGGGTCGTATTTGGTCGCACGCACTTTGATGAACTTCCCCTTCCACCCCTTGAATGAGTTTTGGAAGAGGGTGAGGATGATGCGCCCGGCGACGCCAGAAAAGCTCATCCAAAGGCTTTTACCTTTTTTCTTCACCTCGAAAAAATGAAGAAAGACATCCACGGAGGAGGGGATGCCCAAATACCCGCAAAGAATTTGAAAACCCCTCACGAAGGCCCAGCTGTTGGGATGGAGCTGGGCAGGGGCGGTGTTGATTTCGGTGAGCAGCTCCCTCTCGAAGGAAGTGAAAGGGAGACGCAGGCCCACCCGTTTGAATACCATTTGGTAGAGGAAGAAGAAGGGACTTCCCTCGGTGGCCCTCGAGTCCACGCAAACCGGTACCCCCGGTTTCACACGGCAGACTAGGACGTGGGAATCGTGGGTTTTGTGGAAAGCATTAAAATTGTAAACCGTGGGGTCTCCCGTGTGGGCCTCCACGTTTGTGACGGAGTTCAATGTAGAGAACTCCGCGAGGAGGTCATCGGAGGCCCATCCATACTCCTCTTTGTAGGGGGACATGGGGGGCGGAGGATCGGCAGCGGCTTTATCTCGCGCCATCTGATCGAAAGCTGAAGAGTGAAGAAAAAAGAAAGGGTTCAGCGAAAAGGGGGTTTGAAGAAGAAAAAAGGGAAAAAGGAGGAACCCTAGGCAAACCCTACCCACGCAAGAAAAGAAGAACGAAGGGGAACGAAGAAACACACGAACACCACGAGAACACAAGAAGATAAACAGTCCCAGGCAGTTCATACACAACAATGCAATGCAACGAAGAAGGAGAATCAGCAAGGGCAGAAAAAATCGTACCTTTCAGTGTCGAAGTAGGGGAGGAATGGAAGCGCGAAGGAGAGAGTAGGGATTGCAGAGAAAGAGCTCGAAGGAGATGAATAGTGCGGGAATGCAGAGAGAGTGGATGAAACAGTGGTTTCGAGCACGAAGTTTGGGTAACTTAAACGTTACGAGGAGCGCGAGGAGCAACAGATGGGGACCGTTTTATGATGCCACGTGTCGCAGGATTAGGCGCTCACTGGGAGCGCAAGAGACTTTTGAGGCTAACCGCGTGATGAACCACGTGGCACGCGATTAAGCGTGGCCCGAAAAAGTGTTGCTTTCCCCATTTCAGAGGATGTCCAATCAGCCATTAAGAGCACCCCAATGGTTCAGAGAATGTCGCGTCAATAGTTTGAGGAGTGTCACGTCAGCAAGAATGACACGTCACCAGGATGCCACGTGGATGGCGTGGGCGAGGCCTTAGTCTTTTCGCTGAAAACAAGTCATCAGCTTAAGACTGGGGGGCTTGTGTATCGTCCTATACCCGGGCGTTGACAAAGTCAAGGTCAAAGTCAGCGTCAAGGTCAAAGTCAACATAAGGCATCGCCTAGGTGAGGCGACGCCACGTGCAGGCATCGCCAAGGCAAGGCGTCGCCAAGAGGAAGCGTCGCCAAGGTAGGGCGTCGCCAAGGTAAAATGTCACAAGAGCAAGGCAACCACAGTGTTGCTCCCCGATACCCATGGCTAGGAAAGACCATGGAGGGAGTGACGCCATGGGAAGGCCTCAAACCCCGATAACTCGAGGTAGCAATAAAGGGAAGAGAAAGGTGGCTTCAAGGCCATAGTACTAGCGCCAGTGGAGAACAATCTGACTCGTGAAGTGCCCATGTCGCCCCAGTGAAGCCCTTGGGATAGTTACGACTCATGAGAAGGGTCACGCCCAGGGGTAGCCAAGTGCAGGGTACGAGAGGAAGGTAGATACGCTCTCAAAGCGAGTGACTAGAGGTTTGGGGGCATGAGTTGGCACCCAAAAAGTCCCCCCTTGCGCCAGATGCACTCCAAGGAAGGAGGACTCACAAGACGAAATACCCTTGAGTTGGGTCACGGTGCTGTGAGGCCCTCCACGTGTAATAACAGCCAAGTCAGAACAGCAACATCCATTTGTCAGGTATAAGGTAATTAAAGCTATTTAAAGGTAATTAAAGTTTACGTTTTGAGCGTTTTAAGGTATTTTAAATGCTTCAGGCGGTTTAAATGTCTTAAAGGCGTTGAACGTTTCATAATTAAATGTGCTTTAAGACGCTTTAAATGCTAGAGGCGTTTAAATAGAACCTTGGATGTTGAAAACGGGGTTCGAACTTTTGGCAAATTTTCCCAGAATACGCTCTAGTTGCTTGCTCGAGTCTTGAGGCTACACACAAGGGACTAGAGAAAGGTGGTTTGCCAGAAGGAGAAAATATACACAATATACAGTTCCTTTTTACCACCTTCAGAGTACCATCCACGGTGCTCCGATACAGAGGTGCAGAGTTTTGGTGTTTCTTGCTAGCTGACTTGAGCGTCGGAGTGCAAACGGCCGCTAGGGCGCCCATTTGTCCTTCTTTGCAGGTATTTACAGATTGGCAGAGGGAAGGTGTCCCTAGCTGACGGGCAAGGTTGCGCACAAAGACGTACCCAGGTCAACCGGCCGGAACAACTCTCTTTTCAAGCCAACTGTTAAGATCTTTCAATCGGTTGTTTGAAAGAACCAATCTATTAGCTTCATCATGTGTTTCTTGAAAAGCTTCAAGCAATTCACTATAATTTTGTTCATTTAAGGAAGCACATGAACTTACCTCACCTGAGCTGCAAGATTCATCATCATTTTCAGCTACCAAACATATGTTTGCTTTTTCATCTTCACTTGATGAAGAACTTGATGATGACTCCTCATTTTCATCCCAAGCTATGTAGGCTCTTTTTGTCTTGCCTTTCTTCTCCTTGTAACTAGTCTTTTTCTCTTTTCTCTTGTTGGGACAATCTGCCTTTATATGACCTTGCTCACCACAACCAAAACAAGTATAGTTATTTGAATTGAATTCATTGGGTTTCTTGTTTCCATACCTATCCTTGTTGTTGTCTTTGTTGCGGTTTCTCTTTAGGAATTTGCTGAATTTTCTTGACAGCAAGCTAAGGTTTTCCTCATCACTTGAATCTTGCTTTCCCTTGTGTTTGGATGCTTTCAAGGCTATGCTCCTTGTGTGCTTATCTTCACTCTCTTGAACATTGAGTCTATTCATCTCTAGCTCATGTTCCCTAAGCTTTCCAAACAAAGAAGCAACATTTAATGATGTTAGATCTTTAGATTCGGAAATAACAGTTACCTTTGGTTGCCATGCTCTATCAAGACATTTCAAGATCTTTATGTTCAGCTCTTCTTTGTCAAAGGTCTTGTCTAGGCTCATAAGGTGATTGATGATGTGCGTAAACCTTTTCTACACCTCAGCAATTGTTTCTCCTTTAAGCATTCTAAACATCTCATACTCTTGGATGAGAGCATGCTTTCTAGCTCTTTTCACCTCATTTGTTCCTTCATGAGTGATGATCCGATCGGTCATCGGTAGTCAATGACGTCAGCAGCAGAGAACCACGTGGACCACTCGCAGGGTGACACGTGGACCAGGTGACAGAGAGATCAGGGAGGCGATCGCCAAGAGCGGTGATCGGGAGGTCCGTAACCAAGTGACCATCGACAGATCAGGCGGCAGAGAGGTCAGGGGACAGATCACCCAGAACGGTGATCGGTGGTCAGTAGCCAAGTGGACACCAACAGACCAGTTCCCAGACTAACGCCCGGGGGCAGAACGCGAGAAGCAAATAGAGCACTGATCAGTCATCGGGTGCATTGTCATCGGGGTCTCGTGTTACACGCAGTTAAGCTGGGACTGAGGTTCCCAGCGAGAGCGTTACACATGGACCTCGCATGAGCACATCTCAGGGAATCGCGCACGAGAGTGGCCTGAGGGAGCTAGTAAACCGATCAGTGATTGGTGACTCCCTCAACCCATTACGTGCGTGAAGGGTAAGCCGTCTACGCAGAGAGCAACGCTTGGTGAGTGTGCCTAGACCAGCCACACCTGGCGTTCTCCTGAGAGCATGCGATTTGCCCAGATGGAAGAAATATGCTAAGTTACTCCGCAAGGGAATAATTTAGTACACAAAGAGAAGCGCTAGAGCCCTACAAGTAGTGACACGTGTAGGGTCAGATGTGAGTCGCATGCCTCCACGTGTCATCATCTGAGAAGGGCGCGGTCCAGACAAAGGTGCACTCCGTACCGCTAAAGGTACAGACAAGCGCAGCCAAGCGCAGCGACGCGCGGACACGCACGGACAAAGCTCCAGACACCGGGACTAGCTATTCATACCTGAGGAGGGGGCGTCCCTGAGGAATCCCTTAACCCCTGCTCAGGGACTAGATACCCGGATTTTAACTTGTTTTGACTTCTGGTACCGGGGCTAGCTATTCATACTTGAGGAGGGGGCGTCTTGAAGGAATCCCTTAACCCTTGCTCAAGGACTAGGCGCTCGGATTTTTAACTTATATTGACATCTGGTACCGGGGCTAGCTATTCATAGTTGAGGAGGGGGCGTCCTGAAGGAATCCCTTAACCCCTGCTCAAGGACTAGGCGCCTGGGATGTCTGCCTCTGGCGATGCGTTAACTTGGCGACGCCTTATTTTGGCGACACCTTATCTTGGCGACGCCCTATCTTGGCGACGCCTCATCTTGGCGACGCCTCATCTTTGGCTTTGTTCCTTTGATCTTTGGTCTTTGATCTTACATGAAAAGGGAAAACTAAGGCAAGAATATCTTAAACTTTTCTTTTCTTTATTTGGGTGACCTCGTTAAAAAACCCCCGGGAGGGAAAAAGATTGTCCCCTTTACAAAATTTCAGTTGAAATAAAACATTAAATTCGCCGCATTCCAACTACGTGGGATGGGGCCTCCCTCTAGAGTTTCTAACTTATATGAACCATTCCCTTTTGCTTTGATCACTCTGAACGGTCCAGTCCACTTGGGAGACAACTTGTTTTCCAACTCATAAGGGTGAGCCTTCCTCATGACCAGATCACCAACCTGGAATTGTCGTAGCTTCACCTTAGAGCTGTATTGACGCTTCACTCTTCTTTTCAAAGCCTCAGCCTTAATTCTCGCCTCTTCTCTAGCTTCGTCTATCAGATCTAGGTTCCCCTTCCTTTCTTCGTTGGACTCTTCTACCACGAATCCTAGGAAACGAGGCGAGCTCTCGTGGATTTCTACTGGGATCATGGCATCTGACCCATACACTAGGCTGAAAGGCGTCTCCATGGTGGAAGATTGAGGCGTGGTGTGGTAAGCCCATACGATCCTTGGTACTTCTTCTGCCCACGCCCCTTTAGCTTTCTCTAATCTACGTTTCAAACCCCTCAACAAAACTCTGTTTGCTGACTCGACCTGCCCATTTGTTTGGGGGTGATCGACTGATGCGAACACCTGCTTGATTCCTACTTCTGTACATAGCTTCTCCAACTGTTGGCTCGCGAAATGGGTGCCAATGTCTGAAATGAGACACCTTGGCACCCTAAAACGACACACAATGTTCTTCCAAACAAAGTGTTGTACCTTGTGCGCGGTGATATCTGCCACTAGTTCTGCCTCTATCCACTTAGTGTAATATTCGATGGGGACGATCAAGTACTTCATCTGCCTTATCGCCAATGGGAACGGGCCTAAGATATTGTTCCCGCCGGTTGACCAGGGTCGTCTTTGCGCGTGGCTTGTCCTCACGAGCTGGGGGCACCTTCGTTCTGCTCCGTCCGCGAATACCTGAAAAGAAGTGAACAAACGGGTGCCCTCGCGACTGTTTGCACTCCGACGATCAAGTCAGCTAGCGAGAAACATCAAAGGTGACACACCCTCTCAAGCTGGGTCGAAAGCTATATTGAATCACTAAAACTGTGTTGCCCTAATTGTCTTGTGCTCACAGTGGGTGTGCAGAAAAAGCAACTAGGGTTTGTGTTCTGTGTAAGACTGTGAGAATTAGGTTAAAAACCTCTCCAGTCCAAATGCCCCAAGGTCCCTTTTTATACACCTCTCGTGTTTAAAACGCATTCAAGCGCATTGAAAGCGTATAAAAATATTCCTTGGAACGTTCGAATCTTAATTGAATTAACGCGTACCTTGGCAAACTTTCACTGAAACATTTAATGAGCACGTGCTAATTGCCACGTGTCCTTCTGACTTCATCTTTACTCTGCGCGGAGGGCCTCACAACGCCGTAACCCAACTTAGGGTTAATCCATTGTGTGAGTCCTCCTTCCTTGAAGTGCATCTGGCGCGTGGGGTGACTTTCTGGGCGTCAACTCATGCGCTCTAGGATCGAGTCACTGGCCCTGGGGGTGTATCTACCTTTCTCTCGTGCCATGCACGTGGTTCTCCCTTGGTCGTGGCCCTCTCATGGGTCGTATCTGTCCCAGGGTCTCCCAGCAGTGGCATGGACACTTCACGAGTCGAGTTACCCCCTACTAGTACTAGAACTTATGGCCTTGAGGCCACCTTTCTCTTTTCTTCGTTACCGTTCTGAACTACCGAGGCCCGAAGCCTCCTTGTGGTGTCTTAGCTTGGTGTTTTTGTCTTCGCGACGCCTTAACCCGGCGACGCCTTTACTTGGCGATGCTTTAACCTGGCGACGCCTTTACTTGGCGATGCTTTAACTTGGCGACGCCTTTCTTAGACGATGCCTCAGGCGGTCAATCTGTTGACTTTCTTCCTTGGGTCCCACGAGGGGTCCTACCACACGTTGACTTTGACTTTTGGTCAACACCCGGGGACGGGACGGTACACAAGCCCCCTAGTCTTGAGCTGACACTTGTTTCAGCGAAAAGACTAAGGCCTCGCCTATTACCTACGTGGCATTCTTGCTGACGTGACATTCCCTTGTTTAGTTTGACTTGACACTCCCTGAGAGTTTGACGTGACGTTTTATGCGTTAAAGATGTGACGTCTTTAGTTGCGCTTTAATCTTTTGACACGTGGTTTGATCGCACGACCATCACTTAGCGCCTTTCGCACTCCTCAGGTTAACGTTACATCTTTCAAAACGCGCGCTCCCAACCACTGTTTCATTCACTCTCCGCATTCTCTCCACTGTTCATCTTCCCCAACTCTCTCTCCAACCTTCGCTCTCTCTCGCACTTTTGATCGTCGAATCTTCGGATACCCAAAAAGGTATGTTCCGGCCGGTTGACCTGGTTACGTTTTTCTGTGCAACCTTGCCTGTCAGGTAGGTCACCCCTTTCTGGTAATCAGTGAACACCTGCAAAGAAGTGAACAAATGGGCGCCCTAGCGGCCGTTTGCACTCCGACGCTCAAGTCAGCTAACAAGAAGCACCAAAACTCTGCACCTCCATATCGAAGCACCGTCAAAGGCACTCTGAAGGTGGTAAAGAACTGTATATTGTGTGTTGTTTTCTGGTTCTGGCAAACAATCCTTTTCTAGTCCCTTGTGCGTAGCCTGAGGGCTCGAGCAAACAACTAGAGTATGTTATGGGGAAAATTTGCCAAAGGTCCCTCGCTTCGAATGTTCAAAACCCCTTTAATGCCATTCTCCATTAAACACGTCTTAAAGTGCATTTAAGGCGCATTTAACACGTTTCCTTAAAACCTTTAATGGAGGCATTTAAAGTGTTTTTAAAGCGTTTAAAACGTTAACTGGAATAAAAACATACCTGATGAGGAAACATTAATGTTCCCTCATTTACTGCCTTCGCTAACTTCTCGCTGACTTGATTACTATCACACGTGGAGGGCCTCATGGCGTCGTATCCCAATCTTAGGGACATTCTGTCGCGTGAGTTCCCCCCTTCTCGAAGTGCCGCTGGCGCAGGGGGTGACATTCTGGGTGCCAACTCATGCCTCCCAGGTTTCAGCCACTCACCCTGGGAGTGTATCTACCTTCCTCTCGCACCACGCACCTGGTTCATCCCTGGGCATGACCCTCGCTCGGGTCGTAACTATCCCAGGGATCACCCTGAGGTGGCGTGGGCTTCACGAGCCAGGATACTCCCCACTGGTATTGGAACTATGGCCTTGAAGCCACCTCTATTAGTGTTATAACTGCGGCCTTAGAGCCATCTTTTCCTTTCTCTAATTTGGTTTATGGCGATTTCGTCCCCTCCACGGTCTTTCCTACCCGTGGGTATCGGGGGGCGACGCCACCAGTGCCTTATATTGGCAACGCCATCAGCGCCTTATACTGGCGACTCCCCTCTACTGGCGACGCCTTATCTTGGCGACGCCTCTTCTTCTGGGCGATGCCTCATCCTCCTTCCTTAGGCCCCTCACGGGGTCCCACCGTATCTTTGACTTTGACTTAGTCAACGCCCAGGGGCGGGACGGTACAAGGTATGACCTTTCTCCTTTACTGGCTCTCCCTATAGCTTCCGTACTGATATAATTGCCTGGGACTGTTTATTTTCCTTGTATTTCTTGTATTCTCTTCCTCATTTCTCTACTTCTCCCCCCCCTCCCTTTTGAACTTCTCACGTGGGTAGGGGGTTCCTTAGGGTTTCTTCCCCCTTTTCTTCCTGCCCTTATTTGCTGAACCTTTCCTCTTCTTCATTCTTCAGTTTGTTCCTTAATGGCACGCACTAAAACAACGGCCAACCCTCCACCCCCTTTCGTAAACCATAAGGCCCTCTATACATTGGCTCCAGACGACCTGATCGACGAGTGCTCGGACTTGGTCTCCACCAAAGCTTGGAGGGACCATATAGGGGAGCCAAGCACCTATGATCATCGCGCCTTCGCGAAAAGGCATGATAATGACATCACAGTGCTTCCTTGCTCTTTAGGGGAGCCCGTGTGCGGGGATGAACGGGCTAACAATGGGGTCCCCTTTTTTTATTTTTATCAAGTGGTCTTCAAGCGTATTGGGATGCGCTTGCCCTTCTCCTTGGTGCAGATTTTAAGATGGATAGGCAACGACGGTTGCGGATGGCTCAGTTGCTGAGGCCGAAGGACGGGACCTTGGCATCTGCCCCTCCGACTTCTACTGCGCCCTCAGCTTCTCCCAACCCCAATCTCAATCTGCCACGACTCCGTCAACCCCATCAGTCCAAGCTTCTCCCCACCAGCCTCCAAGCTCCCCACTTCCCATTGCGGCCATGCCCCTTGCGCTGGCCGAGGCTGCTGCTCCCTCAGCCCCCCTTGACAAAGGTAAAAGGGTGGTGGTGGTCACTGATGATGATGAAGATTCTGCTGAGGGGCAGGTCTTCAAGCGTCAAAGGACAATTCAGCATGCCCCTCAACAAGTCACCTCGGCCACTTCTTCCCCTCATGCGGTCGAGTCTTTGAGGGAGGATCCCCCTAGTGCCACTTCCCTTCCTCAACCGGCGAACCCGGAGGTTGAGACTGAGACCACGACCATTCCTCTGCCTGCCCTAGAGCTCCCTATTCCTATGCAAGATTCGTTGAGGGGGTTACTGGCCAGGGAGTCCCCGGGTAATCAAGCTGAAGGGGCCCAGAGAGAAAGTTTATACTACTACATGGGGGCCTTCATGTCTTGCGCCTACGCCTGGCACAAATAGTCCAGGGCCAAAGCTGCTCAAAACTCTGCCTTCCAATCACTGAAGAAGGAAGTTGCTTCCCTAAAAGAGGAGAAGGAGAAGCTAAAGGAGGAGAAGGAGAGGCTAGCCACCCACTGAGTACAAAGCCTCACTGAGGGTGGCGCAGGAAGCGAGGGAGGAGGTCAATAAACGGTTGCACGAGGTGGCTCAATCCCAAGCAGAGCTCCTTGGTGAAGTGGTCCCCCTTCCCTCTAAAATCGCTGACCTTGAGGCGGCGACAGTGACCTCTAAAACGTACCAGAAGAAACTCGAGGACCAATGCGTGGATCAGGAGCAGACGCTGGGAAAGACTGAGGTCGCCCTCGCGGACAAGACTGACGAATGCTCCCGGTTAACCACTGAGAATACCTCCCTCCAAGCCAAGGTCCAAGAGTTGATTTCTGCCTTGGCCTCCAAAGACCAAGAGATGACCGCTCAAGCCGCCAATTTCAAGGTTGCGGAGGAGAAGCTGCTAAGGGAGGCCGCCACCAGTTTCGCCGAAGGGTTCGCAGAGGCTCTGGTCCAAGCTGCCTGTGCAAATCCTGGTATTGACGTTTCTGGTTGGTGCCCCGAAGCGAAGTGGTTGATGAAAAAATAGTGCCCCTGGAGGCCCCCGAAGAATAGTCTTACTTCATGTTTCAACCCAATATTTGACGTGTATATAATTGCCTTTTGCTTAACTTGCCACTGTCATGAACCTTACCTGTAATTCCTACTCTTGATTTATGCTTAGATATTATCTACTTTATCTTTGCATACTTGTGTCTGCTTTTTCTTTCTTTGCCGTATCGCGTGCGTTACCTTCGATACTCCCCTTCATCGTGTTCGACTTTAGCTCTTTAAGTAGCACATGATCTCCTCTCCTACTCTCTCCTTTTGAGTCGTGATGCGTACCCTTCCCTTGGTCTCTCCACCAAGAAACTTACTTGGCCTTCGTATCTGCGAGCAATCTTCCCCACGAAAGCGTCGCCTGCCTCATCATTGCCCAAAGGCAAGGAAGGATTTGGTCTCTACTATGGCCTCAGCATCGCTCAAAGGCGAGGGAGGACTATATCTGTGCATGTGCTGGGTGTCTACATTTAAGGAGGGACCTGCTCCGAGTGTCCTCAGTTGTTCCCACCGGTTGACCGGGATCGTCTTTGCGCGTGGCTTGTCCTCGCGAGCTAGGGCACCTTCGTTTTGCTCCGTCTGTGAGTACCTGAAAAGAAGTGAACAAAGGGGCGCCCTCGCCCCCGTTTGCACTCCGACGATCAAGTCAGCTAGCGAGAAACATCAAAGGTGACGCACCTCCGTATCGGAACACCGTGAAAGGATGCTCTGAAGGTGGTCAAAAATACTGAATAGTTGGTACTGTGTTGCCCTAATTGCCTTGTGCACACTGTGGGTGCACAACGAAAACAACTAGGGTTTGTGCTCTGTGTAACTATGAGAATTAGGTCTAAAAACTCTCCCTTTTCAAATGCTCCCAAGGTCCCTTTTTATACATCTCTCATCATTAAAGCGCATTAAAGCGCATCGAAAGAGTATAAAAACATTCCTTGGCAAACTTTCCCTGAACTTACTTAAAGCATACCTTGGCAAACTTTCCCTGAAACCTTTAATGAGCACGTGGGCATTGCCACGTGCCGCTCTGACTTGATCGTTATTCTGTGCAGAGGGTCCCACTTAGGGTTATTCCATCGTGTGAGCCCTCTTTTCTGCGAAGTGCTTCTGTCACGTGGGTTGACTTTTTGGGTGCCAACTCATGCGCCCCAATCACTGATCACTTGCCCTAGGGTTGTATCTTCCTTTCTCTCGTAGCATGCACGTGGTTCTCCCCTGGTTATTGCCCTCTCATGGGTCGTATCTGTTCCAGGGTCTCCCAGCGGTGGCGTGGATACTTCACGAGTCAGGATATCCCCTACTGGTCCTAGAACTTGTGGCCTTGAAACCACCTTTCTCTTCTCTTTGCTACTGTTCTGGACTGTCGAGGCCCGACGTCTCTCTTGGGCGATGTCTTTGCTTGGGCGATGTCTTACTTGGGCGATGTCTTTCCTTAGGTGATGTCTTACTTAGCGACGTCTTACTTTAGGGCGACGTCTTACTTAGGTGACGTCACGAGCGGTCGACCGGTTGACTTTTCTTCCTTAGGTCCCTTGAAGGGTCCCACCATGTGTTGACTTTGACTTCTGGTCAACGCCCGGGTACGGGAGGGTACATCAGTGTGTCTAAATACTTTGGGACAAAAGTCACGCTCTGGTGCCCACGCCCATGGAGAGATCTAAACAATAGTATCGTATCGTCCATGGAGTGTCTAAAACACCGGGGCAACTCAGCCCTTATCCTTTTGCGTTTGGTGCCCACGACTGAGGAGAGGCCTGCTACCGCAGCACCGTATCGTCCTCAGGGTTTCTAAAAACACCAAGGCGAAATGTTCTGAACATTAGACGCTGGGGCTAGCTATTCCTACCGGAGGAGGGGGCGTCCCGAAGGAATCCCTTAACCCCTGCTCAGGGACTAGGCACCCAGATTTTAACTTGTATCTATCGTCTGATACCGGGGCCAGCTATTCATACCTGAGGAGGGGGCGTCCTGAAAGAATCCCTTAACCCCTGCTCAAGGACTAAGCACCCGGGTTTTTAACTTATGCCTAGTATCTGACACCGGGGCCAGCTGATCATACCTGAGGAGGGGGCGTCCCGATCCCTTGACACCTGCTCAGGGACTAAGGGCCCGGGCTTTTAACTTATGCCTAGTATCTGACACCGGGGCCCGCTGTTCATATCTGAGGAGGGGGCGTCCCGAAGGAATCCCTTAACCCCTGCTCAAGGACTAAGCGCCCGGGCTTTTAACTTATGCCTAGTATCTGACACCGGGTCCAGCTGTTCATACCTGAGGAGGGGGCGTCCCGAAGGAATCCCTTAACCCCTGCTCAAGGACTAGGCTCCGGGAGTTTAACTCATACTAGACATACCTGTTATGTTGCTCTGAACTCGACTTCTGCTCGATTATCTGGTGGCGACTCCTTGTGCTGGCGACGCCCTGCTCTAGTGACACCTTGTCTTGGCATCGCAATCTTGGCGACGCCTTGTCTTAGCGACGCCTTATCTTGGCATCGCCTCATCTGGGCGACGCCTCATCTTGCGACGACTGGTTTCGATGACGACTGATATTGGCGACGTCTCATCTTGGTGGCGCCTTAAGTTTTCGTCTTTGTTTCTTTAACCTTTGATCTTACATTCGAATGAGAGAAAACTAGAGCGAAAATATCTTAAACTTCTCTTTTCTTTATTTCGGTGACCTCATTAAAAAACCCTCGGGAGGGAAAAAGAGTGTCCCTTTACAAACTTCAACTGGAATAACATCAACTAAAATAAAACTTTAAATTCGCTGCATTCCAGCTACGTGGGAGGGGGCCCCCTTCTAAAGTCTCTAGCTTATACGAACCATTCCCTTTGCCCTCGGTTATCCTGAACGACCCAGTCCACTTGGGGTGGGTCTTCCTCATGACAAGATCACCAACCTGGAACTGTCGCAGCGTCACCTGGGAGCTGCACTGACGCTCCACTCTTCTCTTCACGGCCTCAACCTTAATTTTCGCTTCTTCTCTAGCTTCAACTATCAGGTCCAGGTTCACTCTACTTTCTTCGTTGGGCTCTTCCGCCACGAAACCCAGGAAACGAGGCGAGCTCTCGTGGATCTCCACTGGGACCGTGGCGTCCGATCCATATACTAAGCTGAAGGGCGTCTCCACGGCAGAGGATTGAGGCGTGGTGTGGTAAGCCCATACAACCCTTGGTACCTCCTCTACGGGCGAGGCCTTTCCGTGCACTTCTTCCATCAGCGTGGCCTCGCCGTTTTTTCCCTCTGCATGTATGTCTTCTATAGGTGTCCCCGCTAAGGTGGCTTCGTGATGAGAATCAAATAAAGGAGGCTTTTATTAATGGAGGAAGAGGACATCCACCCTCACATTTGAAGTTCTTCCTTCTAGTCTTCTCAAAATTAAAAGAAGACATAAAATAAAGATGAGGCCCAAGCCCAAAGCCCAAGCCCAAGCCCAAGAAGGCCAAAGCCCAAAGAGCCCAAGTCCATCCCATGAGGGGCAAGGCCAAGCTTTGAAATACTCTTGTATAGTTTTAGGAGGTGTGGTTATTAAATAAAGGAGTGTGAAAATGTAAAATAAAGTCACATTACCCATGTGACTTAGGAGAGTGGTGTAGGTGTAGTTTTTGGGAGGTGTCATAGTAGAAAAAGGTCACACCTCCCATGTGACTTGTTTTTGGTGGGAATTTCAAATGAGTTTATTTGATATTTCCCACCTATTTTTCAGCACCTTAGGCTATAAATAGAGGTACTTCCTTTGTAAAATTGAGATTGGAATTAATCTAAGAAAACTCTACTCAAATTTTGAGTGAACTTTGGAGAGCTTTTGGAGCCTTCTTCTCTAGTCTTATCTTGATGGATCAATGGAGTCCTCAAGTGGCGGCATCACTCTCATCTAGGAGCATTCCACACTTCTAGTGGCGAGATCATCCATCATCCTTCCATCTTCATGAGCAATTCTCTTCTCCTTCCTTCCTTCTTTGTTAATTCCATGTCTTAGCTTGTTCTTTGTTGTTTTTGGTTCGACATTTTCATATTTAATTTGTGTAGCTTCGGTTCTTTTATGTTCTTTGCTGTCCTTCATCTTATTCTCTTCTTTTTCCAGCTTTTGTTCGGTTCAATTTACTTTCCAGCTTTCAAATTCAGTTTGCTTAGCTTTTGTGCCTTTTTGTTCGGTTCAATTTGACTATAATTGGAGCATCCTAATGAGTTTGGGATTTGGTACTAGTTTTTGGTGAGTTCTTGTCTTAGAACAATGATCCAACTCTAAGAAAGGTGCCTCTATATTGTCCAACTCAAGGTGATTCCTAAGAAGGTCAAGAACCTTTCTCTATATGGCTAGTGGAATCACATCATGTGGTATCACGAGTCTTAGGTTCTTCTTGTTTAATTGTTGAGTTGTGTGCACTTTATTTCAAGAGCTCTTTAATTTCTTGCAATTTAAGTTTCTGTTTTAGGCTTATTTTGAGTTTACTTGCTGTTTTAATTCTTTTGCCTATCATATGTTTGAGTATTTTCCTTTTTGAATCATGTTATTCCATAATTGTCATTACTTCTAGTAGTACTTTTATTGTTTTTGATTGTTTCTTGCTTTAGTGTCATATAATTTTCTGAATTGATATTGATCCTTTGTGCATTTTTCTTTTTAGAATTGAGTTCATGCTTGTATTCTAGTTCTATACAAGTTCCTTTACACAATTTCTATTATGTCTTTGCTAGTTCATCATACTGTTTTTCATTCCTAAATAGGTTCCTCTGTTTTCTTACAAACGTGCTACTGTTTTCAATTTACTGCAATTAACTGGCTCACTGGAAAATTGTGAAAATTTGGATTTACATCTGCGGGCGTCGCCTCTTCCCACGATTCTAATTCTGTAGGTGAATCTGAGACAGGTGGTCGCTCAATCACCATAACTACACCTCTCTTTGTTTTCAAACTATTCTCGTAGCACTTTCGGGCCTCTTCTTGGTCTCACTTGATGACTATCACCTTGCCGCTAAGGTCTGGTAACTTCATCTTCATGTGACGTGTGGAGGACACCGCCCTTAATTTGTTCAAGGCGGGTCTGCCTAACAGAATGTTGTAAGCTGAGTTGGCGTTAACCACCAAGTATCGAATGCCCTCGGTGCGTGATGCCACTCCATCAGTGAACGTTGTCCTCAGTTCTAAATAGCCACGTACTTCTACTGGGTTATCTGCAAACCCATACAAGCACCCCGTATAGGGTCTCAACAGGTCTGGGGATAATTGTAGCCTGTTAAAAGTCGACCAAAACAGGACGTCTGCAGAACTGCCTTAGTCGACGAGGACCCTATGTACCTTCTTCCCGCTGTGACTACCGAAATGACCACCGGGTCATTGTCATGTGGGACGACGTCCCGCAGGTCAGCTCTTGTAAAAACGAGGTCTGACTCCCATGGGTCGTCCGGAAATTCTTCTGCAACCAAATTTATTGACCTTACGTATTTCTTTTGTTGAGAGGTAGTGGGTCCTCCCCCGGAAAAGCCGCTAGAGATGGTGTGTACTTCTCCATGAGTTGGGACTTCATGCGCTTGACCTTCCTCTTGCGTTGCCGCGTCTGGGGTCACAGTGGATCCAGCGAGATAATCCTTCAAGAAACCATTCTTCACGAGCTCATCCAACTGATATCCCAACGCTAAGCAGTTGTTAATATGGTGCCCAAATGCTTCGTGAAATTCGCACCATGACTCCTTATGAGGTCCCAGTATCTTGTCAGACTTCACTGGTGGCCTCAACCTGTCAGCTATGTTGGGCACAACGATGAGGTCTTTAAGTTCTACCACAAAGTTGTGCCTTAGAGGTCTATTTCCCTCTTTCCTCCCTTCTGCCCGACCCCTAGGCTGGGTCCTCCTTGTCTTGTAGGTGCGCTTCCTGTCTAGGTTCCTTCTCTCCGTGGCAGCTTCGTGGACCCTAGCGGGTTGTGTGCGTATCTGCGTTCTTGGTCGCGCAGGTGCAGCAGTCGTGCACTTCTCGTACGCCTCACCCTCTGAGGCAATGTGTTCAACCGCTCGACGCCTTACTTCAGCGAAGGTCTTGAAGCGGTTGCGGTTTAGCGATTTGCTAAAAGATCCAGGGCACACCCCCTTTCTAAATGCGTACACGATCATGGGCTCGTCTGTGGTACCCACCTTCACCACCTGTGCCCCAAAGCGGCTTATGTACTCTTTCAGGGTTTCCCTTTGGTATTGCTTCACGTCGAAAAGGTCGTACGAAACTAGGGCTGGGGCCCTGTTGGCTAAATACTGCTCTCTGAATAGTCATGAGAGTTGTGCGAAAGACGTGATGTGACCCTCTGGGAGGCTGATGAACCAATCCATAGCCATCCCAGTCAAAGTGCTCATAAAGAGCTTGCACCTTACGGCATCAGAACCGCCAACCAACATCATCTCTGTGTGGAACGCAGTGAGGTGCGCCTCAGGATCCTCCATCCCTGTGAAGGTTACCTTGGGCCCCGTGAACGTGTTGGGGATCGCTGTCTCTAGGATCGCCTGTGAGAATGGTGTTGTGAATTCTCTAGGCGGGGAGGCAGTCTCAGGCTCGTCTACATCGTGCCATCCACGGCGTAACTCCTCGTTGGCACGATGGAGCTCATCGTTTCTCGCCTGAGAAGCTGCAAGATCCGCCTGCATGCGCTCTTGCTTCGCTTTTGATGCTGCCATTGCTTCCTGCAGCCCTTGCATTATGCCCGCTAGTTGTTGCATGGTCATCTCTTCACTCCTAGAGCGCGCAGGTCTCATCTTCGTGACTTTCTGGAAACCTTCTTAACTTATCTGGGCTTTGAGAACTGGAACTGAAATACTTGTGTAGTGGGACTGATGTTTTATATCGGCCCCACGGTGGGCGCCAGATGTTCCCGCCGGTTGACCAGGTCGTCTTTGCGCGTGGCTTGTCCTCACGAGCTGGGGGCACCTTCGTTCTGCTCCTTCAGTGAATACCTGAAAAGAAGTGAACAAAGGGGCGCCCTCGCGGCCGTTTGCACTCCGACGATCAAGTCAGCTAGCGAGAAACATCAAAGGTGACACACCCTCTCAAGGTGGGTCGAAAGCTATACTGAATCACTAAAACTGTGTTGCCCTAATTGTCTTGTGCTCACATTGGGTGTGCAGCAAAAACAACTACGGTTTGTGTTCTGTGTAAGACCGTGAGAATTAGGTTAAAAACCTCTCCACTCCAAAAGCCCCAAGGTCCCTTTTTATACACCTCTCGTGTTTAAAACGCATTCAAGCGCATTGAAAGCGTATAAAAATATTCCTTGGAACGTTCGAATCTTAACTGAATTAACGCATACCTTAGCAAACTTTCACTGAAACATTTAATGAGCACATGCTAATTGCCACGTGCCCTTCTGACTTGATCGTTACTCTGTGCGGAGGGCCTCACAGCGCCGTAACCCAACTTAGGGTTAATCCATTGTGTGAGTCCTCCTTCCTTGAAGTGCATCTGGCGCGTGGGGTGACTTTCTGGGCGTCAACTCATGCGTTCTAGGATCGAGTCACTGGCCCTGGGGGTGTATCTACCTTTCTCTCGTGCCATGCACGTGGTTCTCCCCTGGTCGTGGCCCTCTCATGGGTCGTATCTGTCCCAGGGTCTCCCAGCAGTGGCATGGACACTTCACGAGTCGGGTTACCCCCTACTGGTACTAGAACTTATGGCCTTGAGGCCACCTTTCTCTTTTCTTCGCTACTGTTCTGAACTACCGAGGCCCGAAGCCTCCTTGTGGTGTCTTAGCTTGGTGCTTTTGTCTTGGCGACGCCTTGACCCGGCGACGCCTTTACTTGGCGATGCTTTAACCTCACGACGCCTTTACTTGGCGATGCTTTAACCTGGCGACGCCTTTCTTAGGCGACGCCTTAGCAAGGCGACGCTCCCTATTGGCGACGCGTTAACCCGGCGATGCCTCAGGCGGTCAATTTGTTGACTTTCTTCCTTGGGTCCCACGAGGGGTCCTACCACACGTTGACTTTGACTTTTGGTCAACACCCGAGGACGAGACACTACAGATATCAATTCCCCAAGTATGGAAAGGCCATGGGCTGTATATGGATCTCAGTTCCTCTAGCAGTGCCTTGTGCCAATTAGCGTGCATCTGACATTGCTTGCAACGTTGGGCGTATCGCACGCAGTCCTCTCTTACTGTTGGCCAGAAAAACCCTGCACGTACTACCTTGGATGCCAAGGACCTTCCTCCCACGTGGCTCCCACAAATACCTTCGTGGAGTTCAGCCATTATTCTGGTACACTCGTTGCCACCTACGCATGTCAAGATAGGGTGCGTAAACCCGTGTCTAAATAATATCCCGTCTACTAATGTGTACCTTGCGACATTCCTCTTAATCTTCTTGCCTTCTTCTGGCTCCGTTGGGAGGATTCCGTCTGCTAGGTATCGCCTGTAAGGGGTCATCCATGTGTCGCCTTCCTCCAAAGCACATACCTGACACCCTTTTCTTCTTCTGGCGAGGTCGCGTAAGTACTGATGCAGGGTGCCCTCGTGGTATCTTGACTCAAAGAGCGATGGCTCCTTGGCTTTCCTCTTGCTCTACTAATGTGAAAGACATCCACCCTGTTGTCCGCCACAAACTTTCGCGGCGTTTTAAGGGTCTCTTGGATGACAGTTCTCTGCCTACCCCCCTTGCCTGTGCTCGCCAGCTTGGCGAGCAGGTCAACTCTTGCATTCTGCTCTCTAGGGACATGCACCAGCTCAAACGCAGTGAAGGCTCTCTTCAACACCTCGACATACCTCAAGTATGCGGCCATTTGTGGGTCCTTTGCCTGATACTCTCCCGTTACTTGCCCCGTGACCAATTGTGAGTCACTCTTTGCCAGGAAGCTCTGCGCACCCATTTCTTTAGCCAAAAGCATCCCAGCGATCAACGCCTCGTACTCCGCCTGGTTATTGCTTGCTTTGAAGGCGAAGCGTAAAGCTTGCTCGATTAGCACTCCATTAGGCCCTTTTAAGATTATTCCAGCGCCACTCCCTTGCTGGTTGGAAGATCCATCCACTGAGAGCATCCACTGTGACCCTAACTCCACCTCTTGAGGGTCTCCTCTTGGTGAAAGTTCTGCCACGAAGTCAGCGTAGACTTGCCCTTTGATGGATCCCCTGGGTTCATACTGGATATCAAACTCCAACAGCTCTACTGCCCAGCGAACCATTCTCCCTGCTACATCTGGCTTTTGAAGTACTTTCTGGATGGGGAGGTTTGTCATTACCACCACCGTGAAGCTGTGGAAATAGTGGCGGAGCCGTCGGGCTGAGAATACTACTGCTAGCGCCGCCTTCTCTAGTGACTGGTACCTCAATTCTGCGCCTTGCAAGGCCTTGCTTACGAAGTAAATGGGCTTCTGTACTTGGTCTTGCTCCTGGACCAGCACATAACTAATGGCCCATTCTGTTACCGCAAAGTATAATTAGAGGGGGATGCCTACCTGTGGCTTGCAAAGCACTGGTGGAGTCGCCAGGTATTCCTTCAACTTGAGGAACATTGCTTGACACTCATCCGTCCATGCAAAACGGCTATTCCTCTTGAGGCATTGGAAATAAGGGTGGCCTTTCTCCCCTCCAGCAGACACAAACCTAGACAAAGCTGCATCCTCCCAGTCAATTGCTGAACTTCTTTAACTTAGGTTGGGCTCCTCATGGCTATAATAGCTGCACACTTATCAGGGTTCGCCTCTATTCCCCTTTCAGTGAGCTTAAATCCCAAGAACTTCCTTGCTTCCACGCCAAAAACGCACTTTTCTGGGTTTAATTTGAGGCGATATTTTGATATGGTGGCAAACAGCTCCTCCAGATCATCTGCGTGCTGCCCTCTCTCGTGTGAAGTCATGACCATGTCATCTACGTAGGCCTGCACGTTCCTTCCCAGAATGGGTGCATGGACTTTGTCCATCAGCCTCTGGTAGGTGGCGCCTGCATTCTTCAGCCCAAACGGCATCACCTTGTGTACCGTCCCGTATCAGGGCGTTGACTAAGTCAAGGTCAAAGTCAACAACAGGAAAGTCAAAGTCAGCTCGAGGTGTCGCCCAGATGTAGAGACGCCAAGAGGAAGCGTCGCTAAGGCAAGGCGTCGCCTAAGCGAAGGTGTCGCCTAGCTGAAGGCGTCGCCTAGGTGAAGGCGTCGCCTAGGTGAAGGCGTCGCCCTGGTGAGGGCGTCGCCAGATTAAACAGTGTAAAAGCAAGGCAATCACGGTGTGGTTCCCCGATACCCATGGGTAGGAAAGACCATGGAGGGAACGACGTCGTGGGAAAGCCTCAGGTCCCGATATCTCGGGAAAGCAATAGTGTCAGTAAAGGGCGGCCTGACTCGCGAAGTACCCCTGCCGCCCCAGAGACGCCTTCGGGACAGATACGACCCAAGAGGAAGGTCACGCCCAGGATAACCGGGTGCAGGGTGTGAGAGGAAGGCATATACGCTCTCAGAGTAAGTGGCTAGATACTTGGGGGCATGAGTTGGTACCCAAAAAGCCACCCCTAGCGCAGTAGCACTCCCAAGCAGGAGGACCCACACGTAGAAACGTCCCCAGATGGGCAGAAACGCCCCCGGATGGGGTCATGGCGTCGTGAGGCCCTCCACGTGTATGACAGCAATACCGGAATAGAAACACCCTCTAGTCAGGTGCCAGGTAATTAAAGATATTCAACACAGATTCCCTTTTTGGCATTCAGGTACTATTATGGCTCCCGAGCGTTTCAACGTCTTAAATGCGCTACGTTTCATAATTAAGCGCTTTAATGAGCGCGTTACGTTTGAGTTTAAAAGCGCTTTAAGGCGCTTTAAATGCTGGGGCAGTTTAAATAGCGCTGAGAATGTCGGAAAAAGGGTGGGAACCTTTGGCAAATTTAGGAGAAACTCTCTGGTTGCTTGCTCGTGCTTGAGGATTACGTACAAGTGACTGGAGAATATTTTTGCCTAAAGGGGACAACACACACACACATATACACAGTTCTTTTACCACCCTTCAGAGTGCTACACGCGGTGCTCAGATACGTGGGTGGACCGTTTTTTTTGGTGTTTCTTGCTGGCTGACTTGAGCGTCGGAGTGCAAACGGCCGCTAGGGCGCCTCTTTGTCCTCTTTTTTGCAGGAAAGTTGCAGGCATTCAGTGAGAAGGAGACCTTAGCTGACGATTGAGGCCACGCACGAAGACGTCCCGGTCAACCGGACGGAACATTTGGCGCCCACCGTGGGGCCGATATAAAACATCAGTCCCATCACAAGTTCGAGAAAATCTACCAGGTTACAGTAGTGCTGAAGGAGGTTGGAGTGACAATGGCTCCCACCAGACGAAGATCAGCGCGCGCAGCCCCCGCAGACTTATCCATGCAGCAGGTCCTAGAAATAATGAGGGGGTTGCAGCAGGACATGGCGGATTCGAAGATGGAGCAGGAGCGCATGCAGGCAGATCTTGACGCCTCGCATGAGCGCAACGAAGAGCTCCACCGTGCGAATGAGGAGTTGCGCCAGGGCCTGAGAAACGATAGGAGGCGTCCTGGGCATGACGAGACGGAGAACCACTCCCCACCGAGGGAGTTTTCCACTCCGTTCTCGCAGGAGATCCTAGACGCAGCAATCCCGAACACGTTCGCGGGACCCAAGGTAATCTTCACTGGGATGGAGGACCCAGAGACGCACCTCGCGGCATTCCACACATAGATGGTCCTGATAGGCGGTTCTGATGCCGCCAAGTGCAAGCTCTTCATGAGCACCCTGACCGGGATGGCTATGGACTGGTTCATTAGCCTCCCCGAGGGTCATATCACATCTTTCCGCCAGTTGTCGCGGTTATTCAGAGAACAGTATTTGGCCAACAAGGCCCCGCCGCCGGTCTCCTACGACATGTTTGACGTGAAGCAGTATCAGGGGGAGACCCTGAAGGAGTATATCAATCGCTTCGGGGCCCAGGTCGTGAAGGTTGGTACAACAGAGGAGCCTATGATCGTGTACGCATTTGTGAAAGGCGTATGCCCAGGCCCCTTTGGAGAATCTATTATCCGCAATCGCCCTAGGACTTTCGCAGAATTACGGCGTAGGGCGGTGGAGCATATCGCTTCGGAAGGGGAGGTATGTGTGAAGCGCACCAGTACCGTGCCCTCACGCCCGAGGGGACCGGCACGAGCTCAACCCGTCAGAGTCAATGAGACCATGACGGGGAGAAAGAAGCCAGAGGCGAGACGCCCCTACGAGGCCAGAAAGCCCCAGCCTCGGCGCCCCGCAGGAGGCGAACGCCCCACCAGAGAAAGAGCAAGACCGGCGAGGTACAACTTCGTAGTTGAGTTGAAGGATTTGATCGCCGTGCCCAACATAGCCGAGAGGCTGAGGCGACCGGCGAAGACCGAAAAGGTGTTAGGACCCCGTAAAGACTCTTGGTGCGAATTTCACGAGGCTTTCGGGCACCAAATTGATAATTGCCTGTCGTTGGGCTACCAGCAAGATGAGCTGGTGAGGACTGGGTTTTTGAAAGATTATGTCGCAGAGTCCACCACGACCGCCACCCTGCCGTTGCCGACGGATGAGCCAGCACACGAGATGCCTGTGCTTGGCGAGGTCCACACCATTGCTGGGGGTTTTTCCGGCGGAGGACCCACCGCCTCCCAGCGGAAGAAATATGCAAGGGGGGTAAATTCAATTGAAGAGAGGCTCTCGGGGGAGCCCTGGGAGTCAGATATTGTGTTCACAAGAAGGGATCTCCGAGATGTGGTGCCCCATGACATCTCTCAAATACGTCCAGTTGTTGAGAGGGGCGTTCCACGCTTTTGAGTTGGTACACGTCCCGAGGGAGCAGAATGCCAGAGCTGACCTGCTTGCAAAGCTGGCCAGCTCAGGCAAGGGGGACAGACAGAGGACAGTGATCCAGGAGACCCTCAAAGCTCCGCGTCGTTTCGTGGAAGACAACAGGGTGGATGTCCTCCAGATTTATGCATCAAGGGGAAGGCCGAGGAGTCATTCCTCATTAACCCAAGATACGCAGAGGGCGCCCCGCATCAGTATATACGCGGGTGTGTCTGAGGAAGAGCAGATGCAGGTTTGTGTCCTGTCCACGGGAGACACCTGGATGACGCCCTATAAACGATACCTGGCGGATGGGGCCCTTCCAGTGGACCCTGAAGAGGGTAAGAAAATCAAAAGGAACGCCGTAAGATATACCTTGGTGGATGGGGTGTTGTTCAGGCACGATTTCACTCACCCTATCCTGACATGCGTCAGTGGCGATGAGTGTACCAGGATAATGGCGGAGCTACACGAAGGCATCTGCGGAAGCCATATAGGAGGAAGATCCTTAGCCTCCAAGGTAATACGCGCAGGTTTCTTCTGGCCAACAGTGAAAGAGGATTGCGCACGGCACGCCCAGCGGTGTAGGCAGTGCCAAAAGCATGCCGACTGGCACAAGGCGCCGTCTGAAGAGTTGCGGTCCATATACAGCCCGTGGCCTTTCCACACATGGGGTATTGACATCCTGGGCCCTTTCCCATTGGCAATCAGGCAGATGAAGTATCTGATTGTCGCCATCGAATACTTCACCAAGTGGATAGAAGCAGAGCCCGTGGCACAAATCACCGCGCATAGGGTACAGCAATTTGTGTGGAGAAACATCGTGTGTCGCTTTGGCGTACCTAGGCGCCTGATATCTGACAATGGGACCCAGTTCGCCAGTCAGCAGTTAAGAAATCTGTGCGCTGAAGTGGGAATCAAGCAAGTGTTTGCGTCGGTTGAACACCCCCAGACCAATGGACAAGTAGAGTCAGCAAACAGAGTTCTGCTGAGGGGGTTAAAAAGAAGGTTGGAAAAGGCCAAAGGGGCGTGGGCGGAAGAGGTGCCAAGGATTGTATGGGCATACCACACCACGCCCCAATCCTCTACTATGGAGACGCCTTTCAGTTTGGTGTACGGGTCGGACGCGATGATTCCAGTAGAAATGCACGAAAGCTCACCGCGTTTTCAAAACTTTGTGGTGGAGGAATCTAATGAGGAGAGGCGGGTAAACCTAGATCTGCTAGAAGAGGCCAGGGAAGAAGCGAGAATAAAAGCTGAAGCGATGAAGAGAAGAGTGGAGCGGCAATATAGCTCTAAAGTAAAGCCACGACAGTTTCAGGTGGGCGACCTGGTGATGAGGAAAGCTCACCCCTACGAGCTGGAGAATAAGCTGTCTCCCAAATGGACCGGGCCCTTCAGAGTTACTGAGGCTAAGGGCAACGGTTCATATAACCTGGAGACTTTAGATGGAGGCCCTATCCCGCGCAGTTGGAATGCAGCCAACTTAAAATTTTATTTCAATTGATTTATGTAAGCAGCATGTAACAGTTTAGTTGAAGGGGACGCTCTTTTTCCCTTTCGGGGGTTTTTTAATGAGGTCACCCTAATAAATGGAAAAACCGGTTGAGAAAAAGAAGTGCTTTGGTTTTCAGCCATTATTTTCCCTTGTTAAGGTAATGTGATGCGTCGCCTAGGCCATGGCGTCGCCAAGGAAGAAGGTGTCGCCTAGGTCTTGGCGTTGCCCAGAAAGAAGGCGTCGCCCAAGTGAAAGCATGCATCGTTGGCAGAACGAGACGAAAAGAAGTCGCGCGGTATATGAATCGTATGAAAAGTAAAGTGGCATTGTAAAGAATCATGATTTTGGAAAATTGTTGTTACAAGCAACGTTCAGTACAAAATGCACAAACATAAACAGGCCGCTTCTCAGCGCCCATCAGAGTCATCACTGGAGGAAGGCGAAGCCCCTTTCCCAGCCCGCAGCGCTCGAGTAAGTCGTGACCTCTTTTCTTGGCTTATTTTCGAACCTGTGCAAGGGGACAAGATGCGTTAGAGACACCATGAAGAAAGACAGGCACAGTTAGAGAGTAACGAAGGTCGAAGCTGCTTAAGGCAGTGGTCCTTACTTTTGTACTTCTCAAGAGTCCTAGCGTTGAACTCCAAGCTGATCACCGTAGCGGAGTCAAAACCTCCCGCCTTGGCAAGAATCCGGCAAGCTATTTGATCACTTGGAGCCAGATTCTTGAGGGGTTTGGCTTTGAGGGTTTTTTCCTCTCTCACCCAGTGCAGCGGAAACCCATCGAGGGCGTCGGGAACAAGATCAGTGCAGCAGATCTTGAAGAACCGGCCTTTCCACCCCGTGAACGAGCTTTGGAAGGGTGTGAAGAGAACTCTCCCGGGGACATTGCTGAGAGTTACCCAGAGGTTGTGTCTCTGTCTCTTCACCTCAAAAAAGTGAAGAAAGAGGTCAACCGAGGGTGCACAACCCAGAAACCCAAAGAGGATATCGAAGGCTTTGACAAAGGCCCAGCTGTTGGGATATAACTGGGCTGGAGCCACGTTGATCTCCGTCAGCAGTTCCTTCTCGAACCGGGAGAAGGGTAAGCGCACCCCGATGGTCTTGAACACCACCTGGTAAAAGTAAAAGAAAGGGACCCCGTCGTTCGCTCGTCCGTCTCCACACACTGGCTCCCCCAGAGTGCAAGGGAGCACAGCGATGTCGTCATCGTGCCTCCTTGCGAAGGCCCGATGGTCGTAAGAACACAACTCCCCTTTGTGTTCCCGTACGGCCCTAGTGGAGAGCAAACATGAACACTCATCAAGAAGTTCACTCGAGGCCCAAGGGTACAAGTCTTTGGGACGGACCCTGGAGGAAGCATCGTGAGAAGACATTCTTTAACAGGATCAAGATGGCTGGAAATGCAAGGGTTGAGTGAGGGGAGCGAAGGTTAAGACAGCCCTTCGACAGAGAAGAAGGCTGCAAGAAGAATGGGTGCAAGAAGAAAGAGCGCAAGTAGGTTATGAAGAGCAAGAAAACGATGAAGATAGTTCCAGAGCTCGAAGAGTTAAATAAAGCGGTTAGAGCGCCAAACGACGTGAATGGATGCACCGCACGATTGATACACGTGGCAGAAGATGAAAGGATGACGCTGGCACCACTGTTTTTAAAGCAGAAAATGTCCCGTCAACAGAATGTCCAGTGGTACGATGCGCCGTCGAGAATGAGCCAGGGGTGCAGCAGGAGTCAGAAAATGAAATGACTAGATACCCCACTGACCAGTTAAGCAGCGCCACGTGGATCAAGTCGAATGACAGAAGGTCCCATCAGCTGTACAAGAAGCGCCACGCAGATGGCACAGGCAAAGCCTTGGGCTTTTCGCTGTTATCAGGCGTTGGCCAAGGCAAGAATTAAAGTCAATGTCGAAGTAAAGGTAATGCCCGAGGCGTTGCCAAGAAAGACGTAAAGGGCGACGACAGACGAGAAGTCGCGGGCGTCGCCAACCCAAATACCGACTGGCGTTACCTCCCCGATATCCACAGGTAGGAAAGACTGAGGAGGGAGAAGAAATCAGAGAAAGACAAAGTTAGGTGAAGACGTAGCCTCCCCGATACCCACAGGTAGGAAAGACTGTGGAGGGAGACGAGACCGTCAAACACCAGCGAGTCACTGGCAGGATGTTCCCCGATACCCACAGGTAGGAAAGACTGTGGAGGGAGACGAGACCGTCAAACACCAGCGAGTCACTGGCAGGATGTTCCCCGATACCTATGGGCAGGAAAGACCATGAAAGGAACAAAAACCCCACAGCACTCAGCGTTTTAGACACCCGGGGACGATACGGTGCTGCTTTGGCAGGCCTCTCCTTGGGCGTGGGCGCCGAGTGCTGAAAGATCAAAGAAAGAGCCTTTCGGTATCAGAGTCGTCCCGTGGACGATACGGCGCCACTTAGTGAGCCTCTCCATGGGCGTAAGGGTTGGCGAGCGACCTTACCTCATCATACCAAACCGCCCAACGAAGTGTGAGAAACGGGCGGGATACGGATAAAATAAGTAAAGCGTATGAAGGGAAAAGATGGGAACGAGATCGCATAGACGGAGTCGTATGTGAAAAAGAAATAAGGACAACCATGCGAGTGTCCCGAATCAATAACAAGAGTGTGGATAGTTCAAAGAATTACAAGTTTTTGGCAGATGAAATTAAAAAGCGAAGGTAAAGAATGAAGAGTTAAGCTTGAAGAGGAAGGTGGCGGATGAGGGGCAGCAGTTCAATCGTTCAAATCCATAGGCACGACCTTCCCGTCAACTACGTGGTGTGTGGGGTCGCAGTTTGAAAGGTCGACGCCGGGATTCTCGCAGGACGCCTGGGACAGGGCTTCTTGGAACCCCTCCTCGAAGGTGCCCGCCATCTCCTGGATAAGGGAATTTTTCTCCTTCTCCAGCTCCTCAATGGCGGCGTCTCCGGAGGCCACCTGTTTCTCCAGAGCCTCTTTCTCCACACGAAGCCGGCTAACCTCGACCTGCAGCTCGTTGTAGTCAACTCGGAGAAGGTCCATAGCTTTGGCCTGCGTAGCCAATTCCTCCTCTATCCGTTCCACCTTGGCAGTTTGTTCACAGAAGCGGTCCTTCAGGTCCTTTTGGGTTTCCGCGTCTGCCTTGACCAATTCCTGAAGACCCGGTACCTGTACTTGGAGAGCGACTTCACGAGCGTAGAAGTCATCCTGGAGCTCCAAGGCCTCTGCCAATTTCCTCTCAGCCTCTGCCCTGGACTCTTGTGCTTGTTTCAGAGAGGAACAATAAGCCTCGTTCTGGCGTCCCAGGGCCTTCATCTCCTCCTCCAGGGTGGTTGCTTTCGTTTCCAAGGCCTGGAGGGTTTGGGTTTGCAAGACAGCGTTTCTGGCCTGGGAGCGCCATTCAAGAGCCACCGCCAAGAAGGCCCCCAGATAGAAAGGCATACCTTCCCTCCTGTCGGTACCTTCCGGCATAGTCCCGCCGCTGAAACCCCTCATCAGATGCATGATTGGAGGGGGAATGGCAATGAAGTCGGGGGCGGCAGCATCGGGAGCCGGGGAAGCAGTGGTTTTTGGCGGCGGCAGAGGCGGCGCAGATTCAGCACCTTCGCCCCTTTCCTCTTGGAGAATCATAGGAGGGAGTGAGGTTGCGCTTGGAGGGTTGTCCATAAAGGGGTTCCCTCCCTGCGGCGGCGTCTCTACCAAAAGAGGAACCCGCGCGGATTTTCTCCTCTTGAAGGGTGCCACGCCTCCTGATTCCTCATCATCTGACAGAATCTCCAAAACCCTTTTTCCTTTGTCAAGGGGGGTTGGAGCCGGTGACGAGGCCGCAGCCAGGGGCACAGCGGCGATAGGCGAAGGGGAGTTGGGAGTTGGAAGCACGTCAGAGCCAGGAGGAGACATCGGAGATGGGCTAAAAGCACCTTCAGCAGTGACTGGCGGCGGCGTCAGAGCCGGCGGGAGAATCGGATTGGCAGTAGGGCTGGAGGAGGCGCCTGCCTTGGCGGCACGAGCCTCCTTCAGTGCTTTCGCCAACATCATTCTTTTGGAAACGCCCATCACCGATCCTACACCAAGGCAGACCAAACAGCAAGGATTAGTATTAAAATAGCTATGCGAATTCACGATACGCGAAGAGACGTGAAATGCAAGTAACATGGTACAAGTGTAAAACAAGCATAATAGTATGGGGAAACAAACGATCAATAGCAGGCTGTTCATAGCAAGAAAGATGAGGGGAGAGCCCCTTACCAAAATAGGTGGTCAGGGCGTGGGCATTGTACTCGCTAGCGACCAGCTTCAAGGTATCAAAGACGATCCCCAACCCCGCCAAGGCTTTGCTTACCTCCCTATCGGCGGGGGATAGCTCTTCCAGGGTTTTGGCCCTGAGCAATTTGGGGCGTTCCGTCCAGTAAAGGGGGAAGCCATCCAAAGCTGTGGGATCATGCTTGGCACAGCACACCCTGAAGAACTTCCCTTTCCAGTTCTTGTAAGAATTCTGGAAGAGGGAGAGGAGGATCCTGCCAGCGATCCCGGAAAAGCTTACCCAGAAGCTTTTCCCCTGTTTTTTCACCTCAAAAAAATGCAGGAAGACATCTACGGAAGGAGGAATGCCCAGGTATCCACAAAGAATTTGAAAGCCCCTCACAAATGCCCAGCTGTTGGGATGAAGCTGGGCGGGGGCAGTGTTGATTTCAGTAAGAAGCTCCCGTTCGAAGGGAGTGAACGGGAGACGCACTCCTACGCGCTTGAACACGGTCTGGTACATGAAGAAGAAGGGTTTCCCCTTTCTAGGTCTGTCGTCCAAACAAACAGGTTCCCCAGGCCTGCCGGGACGGACGGATATGTGGGCGTCGTGTGTGCGGCAGAAGGCGTTAAAGCTGTACAAATGGGGATCCCCCCGGTGAGCTTCCAGGTCCTGGAAAGAAGTCAGGCTAGTGCGTTCACTCAGGAGCTCATCGGAGGCCCAGGGGTAGAAGGCTTTGTAGTTGGACTTGGGGGTCGTAGGGGAAGAATCAGGCTCCGCGTTCGCGCGCGTCATGGTGAAAATAGATAGCTGGAGAAAGAAGAGAGGAAAAAGGGTTTAGCAAGTTTAGCCATGGCAAGAAGGGGAAAGAACCCCAGGAAGCGTCACCCACGCGAGAAAAATCAGAGGAGGAAGAAGAAGCGGAGAAATGCAGTAATACGTGAATAACAACAGTCCCAGACAGTTGAATAAATCAATCTAATGCGACGAAGGGAAAAGGTCGTGAGTATCCGAGATCATACCTTTGTTATTGGAATGGAGGCAGCAGAAGGGCACAGGAAGGAGAGAATCGCAGTTGCAGAGAAAAAAGGTTTTCGAAGGCGATGAACAGTGCGGAGTTGCAGAGCGAATGAATGTAACAGTAGGGTGAGCGCGGGGTTTGGAGTAACTTAAACGTTACATTTCGCAACTCAAGAGGCGCTAACCTAGGGCCGTGGGATCGTGCCACGCGTCAGAGGATCAATTGCTCAAAGAGAAGCGCGAAGGTCTCTAAAGGAGGTCCGCGCGATGGGCCACGTGGCGCGCGATAAAGGGTAGCCCAAAAGGTGTAATCATCCCCATTGCAGGGAATGTCCAATCGGTCATTAAGAATACCCCTATGGGTCAGATAATGTCGCGTCAGTAATTCGAAAATTTGCTGAGTCAGCAGAGAATGACACGTCATCAAGAAAGCACGTGGATGGCGGGGGCAAGGCTCTAGTCTTTGCGCTGAAGACAAGTCTTCGGCTTAAGACTGGGGGGCTTGTGTACCGTCCCGTATCAGGGCGTTGACTAAGTCAAGGTCAAAGTCAACAACAGGAAAGTCAAAGTCAGCTCGAGGTGTCGCCCAGATGTAGAGACGCCAAGAGGAAGCGTCGCTAAGGCAAAGCGTCGCCTAAGCGAAGGTGTCGCCTAGCTGAAGGCGTCGCCTAGGTGAAGGCGTCGCCTAGGTGAAGGCGTCGCCTAGGTGAAGGCGTCGCCTAGGTGAAGGCGTCGCCTAGGTGAAGGCGTCGCCTAGGTGAAGGCGTCGCCTAGGTGAAGGCGTCGCCTAGGTGAAGGCGTCGCCCTGGTGAGGGCGTCGCCAGATTAAACGGTGTAAAAGCAAGGCAATCACGGTGTGGTTCCCCGATACCCATGGGTAGGAAAGACCATGGAGGGAACGACGTCGTGGGAAAGCCTCAGGTCCCGATATCTCGGGAAAGTAATAAAGAGAAAGAAAAGGTGGCTCCAAGGCCATAGCAATAGTATCAGTAAAGGGCGGCCTGACTCGCGAAGTACCCCTGCCGCCCCAGAGACGCCTTCGGGACAGATACGACCCAAGAGGAAGGTCACGCCCAGGATAACCGGGTGCAGGGTGTGAGAGGAAGGCAGATACGCTCTCAGAGTAAGTGGCTAGATACTTGGGGGCATGAGTTGGTACCCAAAAAGCCACCCCTAGCGCAGTAGCACTCCCAAGCAGGAGGACCCACACGTAGAAACGTCCCCAGATGGGCAGAAACGCCCCCGGATGGGGTCATGGCGTCGTGAGGCCCTCCACGTGTATGACAGCAATACCGGAATAGAAACACCCTCTAGTCAGGTGCCAGGTAATTAAAGATATTCAACACAGATTCCCTTTTTGGCATTCAGGTACTATTATGGCTCCCGAGCGTTTCAACGTTTTAAATGCGCTACGTTTCATAATTAAGCGCTTTAATGAGCGCGTTACATTTGAGTTTAAAAGCGCTTTAAGGCGCTTTAAATGTTGGGGCAGTTTAAATAGCGCTGAGAATGTCGGAAAAAGGGTGGGAACCTTTGGCAAATTTAGGAGAAACTCTCTGGTTGCTTGCCCGTGCTTGAGGATTACGTACAAGTGACTGGAGAATATTTTTGCCTAAAGGGGACAACACACACACATATACACAGTTCTTTTACCACCCTTCAGAGTGCTACACGCGGTGCTCAGATACGTGGGTGGACCGTTTTTTTTGGTGTTTCTTGCTGGCTGACTTGAGCGTCGGAGTGCAAACGGCCGCTAGGGCGCCTCTTTGTCCTCTTTTTTTGCAGGAAAGTTGCAGGCATTCAGTGAGAAGGAGACCTTAGCTGACGATTGAGGCCACGCACGAAGACGTCCCGGTCAACCGGACGGAACACCTTGTAACAATAACTGCACGTCTCCGTCATGAACGCCGTTTTGCTCTCGTCCCTGGGATACATCTTGATCTGATTGTAACCTGAGAATGCATCCAAGAAACTCAGCATCTTGCAACCCGAGGCGCTATCCACCAATGCGTCAATGTTGAGTAGTGGGTATGAATCTTTGGGGCATGCCTTGTTCAGATCTGTGAAGTCAACGCACATCCTCCATTTCCCATTCGCCTTCTTTACTAGAACCACGTTGGCTAGCCACTCAGGGTATTGTATCTCCCTGATGTGCCTAGCACTTAGCAGCTTCTGCGTTTTTTCCTTAACGACGAGGCATCGTTCTTCGTTGAACTTCCTCCTTCTCTGTCGCACAGGGCGAACCTTCGCGTTCATGGTAAGATGGTGGCACAAAAAGACTGGGTCGATACCTGGCATGTCCGCCGCAGTCCACGCGAAAGCATCTAGGTGGCGCGAGATTACAACAATTATTTCAGTGGTGCTGTTTTTTATTTTGAAATCAAATCTAGTGCTATTCTATAGGTTCCATTTTGTGTGCCATCTTTTCTTTGAGTACCTTTTTTTATTTGCTTGTCTAAGTTCATTGGAACTCTTTCTAGTTGTCACATTTAATTCCATTTGTGTGGTACTGTTTTTTCAAATTAATTTGTTTCTTGCTTTAATTCTTTGACCTCTAAGCTTGGTGGTGGAGTAATTATCAATTGGTACTTGATTGAGTTAGAATTGACTTGAGGGGAGTCTAGTTTGCTTAATAGGTGCTGGATTGAAGAATTAATTACCTAATTCCAAGAGGAACAAAGGCAAGGGGCAGAAACAAACACCTTCTAAATACACCACATACATTGGAAGGCCTAACAAAGAAGAGACAACAAAAGAAGTGCAAATAGAAAAATCAACAAAAGGGAGTTCATCTAATTTCTTTTCATCTTAACTCTTGTTAATTACTTGTTTAATTACGTAATTAGACGGTGAGTGTGTCTTCAAGGGCTCCAAGTGTCCAAGAAGCCTCACCTAGGACCGACTAGTTTAGAACTATCTAGCTTAGCAATTGTTAATTGTTTTAATTGCATCTTTTTACCTTTAATTAGCTACGCTTATCAAACTTTTTTGTCTTGTTTAAGCTTTGTTAATTTTGCTTGGTTGATTAGATAGTTTTCATTGTTTTCTTGCATTAAAAATTTGATTTCTCCAACTTAATTGTGTTTTAAGTGGTTTACCAAGAGAAAGATTTGTGTGAAGACATTGAAGGATAGTTTTTGGCTAAGGCAAGACTTGGTATTTAAATAGTCCATTGTGACTCACCTCTCTTACCTGGAAAACTACCTTCTTTAACTTCCCTCATTTTTCTGAAAGTAAAACATTTCTAGACACAAAGCTCTAGTCATGTCTTCCCATTCTTCAAAGTCTATGGAAAGTGATATGAAATCCATCAAATCCCTTTTGAAACAACTTTCCAAAGATATTTAATCAATTTCATCTAAACAATTGGAGAATGAGACCAAAACTAATAAATTGACTAAAGCAAAGGATGAGAAGTCTCAAATTTCAAAAAATTTACATTCTCATGCATATAACTCTCAAGTTTATGATTCTTTTGGGGAAGAAAGTCTTGGGATAAATGAACCACCCCCTAGGAGAGCTAGAAAAGAGAGACAAGAAAACCTAAAGGAGGTTAAGGTAGAGCTACCTCATTTCTATGGAAAGGAAGATGTAGAAACATATCTATATTGGGAGATGAGGGTAGAGCAATTGTTTGCTTACAACCATGTGAGTGAAGAAAAGAAAGTACCCTTAGCTACCTTAAGTTTTCAATGTGATGCTATGTATTGGTGGAATGCCCTAAAAAGAGAGAGACATCTCCACAAGGACCCTCCCATTACATCTTGGAATGACCTTAGGGGAGCCTTGAGATGTCGCCATATTCCCTCACATTGCAATAGGAAGTTGATGGACAAGCTCCAAAGACTTCATCAAAAAGATATGAGTGTAGAAGAATATTGGCAAAAGATGATATCATATACTGAGAGGGCAAGGATTAACGAAGACAACCATACCACCATAGCTAGGTTTCTAAGTGGTCTCAAACTTGAGATAAGAAACAAAGTTGAACTTTTACCTTATAGAGATTTAAATGACTTGATTCAACTTAGCATTAAAGTTGAAAAACAAATTTTGAGAAAACAATCAAGTCAAAAACAAAGTTCATACTATGTATCTTATGACAAGGATGAGTTCCATAGAGGGGAAGAACATATACAAGAAACATCTCTAGAACTTTCCCAAAACCTAACCAAGCATATCTCTCACACTCAAGCTAGAGAAATTCCATGTTTAGAATACCTTGGCAATGATCAATTAGCATCTCAATGTTCCAATGAAAGATCTATGATCTTAAGGGACAAAGATGAGAATAGTAGCCAAGAAAAAGAAGCTAGTGAGAGTGATGAAAATGTAAAAATAGAAAAGTAAGAGAACCTTGTGAAACAAAAGGCGTGGGAGAAGAGTGTTCCTTCCCACAAGGTCATTCAACAAGGCAAGCACATTGAAAATACCCTTGAAAACATGCTTCTTGTTGAACAACCTAGCCTTACCTCTTGTAAAGGAACACTTGCAAGCATAAGCAAAAAAGAAGAGTCTTTAAAAGAAGCTTGCATAGATAAAGATAAAGTAGATTATTTCTCATATGTGCTAGGATATCACCAATTGAATGTCAAGTTATCTATAAGCATCTACAAAAACAAATTTTTATGTGAGGTAGTGCATAAAGAAACTTGTCATGTCTTATTGAGACAACCATTGCCAAGTGTACAAATTCTCATAAACAATGGTTGTAACAACGAGACTATCTTTACACATAAGAGAGAAAGTCTTCATGAAGGAGAAATCATGGGTCAAATTAGAGTTGATAAAACTCTAGCGCTTTTAAAAGGAAAACTTTTGTCCCCCATGAGAAAAGAGGTTCAAAGACATTACCTTAGGTACAATTCTTGTTTTCAAACTACACCAAAGGCAATTTCTCAAGAACTCTATACTCCTTCACCTTTTGCAAATGATCCTTGGGAAGACACAAATTTCATATTAGAGCTTCCTAGGACAACAAAAGGTTTTGATTCCTGTACCGACCAGGTCATCGGGTGTGATGACGTGTCTTGCACGTGACTATGTGGGGGGTGCTCAGTGGAACACGTGGGCAAGAGAAAGATGGATGGTTCAGAGGTGAGCGTAGTCGCCGGTTCATGGAACTGGCGTTCTGTAGTGAACATGGTCGGTTGTCGTCGGGTTTATCTGTCATCGACGTGTTTGGCAATGGGAGATCAGGTGGTCCGACACCGCCGCGAGGAGCACATCGCCGGATTTCCCAGTAAACTCAATAGAAGCTACTGAAGGCTCGGAAGAGTAGGTTCAAGCGTATAATTTCAGTAAGGTGATTGTTGCGCCAGCATAGTGCGTGAAGGGCGTGTGGGTTAAAGGGAACATCTTGCCTATCCGCGACAGGATTCCCAGAGTGGACATTCGTTGAAGGCAAGGTTTCCTCAGCCAGAACATGCATGACGCGACGATAAGGAGGGTGCCATTAGCGATAAGCGATATCACAGAGATGGTGCACTTTGCTGCACCCGATACTCACTTTGTCAGGTGGTGTTCTAGAGCATGTCGTGTGCTAGCTTACTCCTTGAGTAGAGGACTTAGCCGCGCGACTGGTTACTACACAGAAATAGCGTTCAAGTTGCCCCAACCCAGATGACGACACGTGTAGGGTTGGATGTTACCAGTTACTCCAACCCAGGTGATGACACGTGTAGGGCTGGGTGCAATTGATAAATGACGCTCGAGTTATCCTGGCTCAGATGATGACACATGTAGGGCTGGGCGCTACCTGCTATCCCAACCCAGATGGCGACACGTGCAGGGCTGGATGCGAGACACGCGTCCAAAAGCATAACGGCCTGGAGACACTAGTGCAAAAAGAAGAAAAGGATACACTTTATTTAGTGCGGCTTTTGCGCTACCCGCTTTCGAAAAAAACGTGGTGGCATTTTTGAAATTATTTTGATTTACGAATGCGGTTATTTGTATAACCGCACTTGTAAATCAAAGCGCTTGATTTACGAATGCGGTTATTTGAATAACCGCATTCGTAAATCCTTTTTTACCCTAAATTTTGAAGCGCGCCACACACAATTTCAAACTTTATTTCTCGTCTTTGCCTTCGTTTCGCGTTCGCACTCTGAGTTCGTCTCCTTCTACTGCATCTGCATTCCATTTGTGCAATGTAAGTTTCTTGAACTCTCTTTTTTCCTCTTCATCTTCACAAATATATGCATAAATGTTTTTCGTTTTTCTTATATATGTTTTTTTCCTTGCATTGGTGGTCTCGAAGCACTCTTTCATTGTCTTCGTTGTTTCTTGTGGATTTTTTGGTTTGCTCCGTTGCTGGTTCCCTGTCCGTCGTCGCTTCTGCTGCCGCCACCGTTGTTCGCTCCCCTGACTCTTCATCAATCTTGGCTTCACACAAGATTGACGATGTTTTAAATTTTTTTTTTTTTTTAATGATTCGGCATATACAAGTGCGGTTAAAGCAAATAACCGCACTTGTAAATGGTATTTATAAATGCGGCTATATAGCCGCATTTATATTTCTTGATTTACAAGTGCGTGTTGATCAAATGCGGTTATAAAGCCGCATTTATAAATTCAAAACAACCGCATTTGTTTTATGTTTCTGCACTAGTGAGAGAGAAGAAACCTAGCTATAAAGGTAAACTTAACAAAATTTGCAGAGGTACGTTTTCATTACGGCTCATTCTGCTAGGGTTGTGTGCCTTTAGTACGGTTCTACAGAGCATATTTTCTCTGAGTTTTGGGTGTTCTTGTCACTGACTTGAGCGTCGGAGCGCCACCGGCCGTAGAGGCGCCACTTTGTGTTTTCAGGTTCTCAGAGAGATTTTCTGTGGTGCGAACTTGAGAGCCATGTGGAGTCAAGCTGGTGAGGAGGTTCGTGACGAGGCAACGCTCTTACGCTAGGTCAACCGGCAGGATCATCTGGCGCCCACCGTGGGGTCGTATAAAAAGTGATTCCCAACCATAGTTCGTATTTGTTGAGTTTTTGGTGCTTTCTGTTCGACTGCTCGCTGTCGCAATCGATTTTCTGGAGTTTTCACCGTTTGTTTGGAGTTTCTTTGAGCTGCTGAATCTGCTGAGAAGGGATGAGGACAACGCGGTATAGTTCAGTCGCGCCATCGACAGATGAGAATGCCGTGTCCATGACGCAGGTGATGGATATAATGAGGACGCTGCAGGAGAACGTCGCTGCATCACGTTCTGAGCAAGAGAGAATGCACGAGGCGCTGGTGGCCTCGCAAGCTAGAAATGAGGAGCTCAACAGGGTTCACGAGGAGCTGCGTAAAGCCCTTCAATAGCGGGAGGAGCGTGCGGTCGGGGACAGATCTGCACCCCCATCCCCACCGCGCAACTTTCCCATGCCATTCTCTCAGGAAATCATGGACTCGGTGGTCCCGGCTAATACTGTGGCGGTGAAAACGTCTTTCACCGGGGTGGAGGACCCTGAGGCCCATCTCACTGCGTTTCATACCCAGATGATGCTCTCGGGGGGGTCGGACGCAGTCTACTGTAAGGTGTTCATGAGCACTCTTAGTGGAACAGCGTTAGACTGGTTCGTCAGTATACCTACTGGCCACATTACCACGTTTCAACAGTTTTCCAAGATGTTTGTTGAGCAATATATAGTGAACAAGGCACCACCATTGGTGTCTTACGACCTGTTTGACGTAAGGCAGTACCAAGGGGAGTCCTTGAAGGATTTCCTGAACAGATTCGGAGCTCAGATAGTCCGCCTGCAAGGTAAAGACGAAGAAATGTTTGTGCACGCCTTCAAAAAGGGTGTTTTACCTTGGCCCTTTAGTGAGTCGCTTATCAGGAGTCACCCCGCCACGTTCGCTGAAATCCGACGACGTGCTGTGGCTCACATCGCTGCTGAAAGCGAAGTCTCCGAGAAAAGAGGAAACGTGGCCCCAGCTAAGCCGCGCGCCCAGACGAGGGTCCAGCCGCAAAGAGTAATGGAAGCAGCGGCGGGAAAGAGGGACCAGAGGATGCGTCATCCTTATGACCCTAAGAAGAGTAAGGGGAAGGGGCCGGGGCGGCCCAGAGAGACTAATCGCCCGCCAAGGTATGAGTTCGTGATGGGGTTGGCTGATCTGATCGCCATCCCGAATATCGCTGCCAGGCTCAAAGTGCCTGAGAAGACGACAGAGAAGGTTTTGGGTCCAAAACCAGACACGTGGTGCGAGTTCCATAAGAGCTTTGGCCACTCCATCAACTCGTGTTTGGCTTTGGGTTACCAACTCGCCGAGTTGGTCAAGTGCGGATTCCTGAAAGATTACTTGCTGGAAAAGCAAGCGGGCCAATCAGCAGGTTCCCAACCAGCGGGCAACGAAGGACAGCAGCACGAGGTGCCCGTCCACGGCGAGATCCACACCATAGCTGGTGGATTCTCAGGTGGAGGGTGCACCGCATCGCAGCGCAAGAAGTACGTGAGGTCGGTGATGTTTGTGGAAGTTTTTGAGGACCACTCACCCGACGTGGACATCACGTTCACCAAAGGAGACCTTAGGGACGTTGTACCTCACGACAACGACCCTATTGTGATCTCACTTGTCACGGCGGGAAGGACAGTCCACCGGGTGCTGGTCGACCAAGGGAGCTCGGCAGATGTAATGTTTTGGCCGACTTTTGAAAAATTTCAACTGTCCCCCGATCAGCTGAGGCCATATGGGGGCTGCCTGTACGGTTTCACCGACGATCAAGTGGAGCTAACGGGGTATATTGAGTTGAGGACGACCTTCACAGATGGTTTGGCCTCAGGAACAGAGAAGATCAGGTATCTTGTTGTAAACGCTCCGTCGGCGTACAACATACTATTGGGAAAGCCAACGGTCAACAGAACGGGAGTTGTGCCTTCGACAAGGGACATGAAGGTCAAACTACCGTCTATGGAGGGTTTGATCATCACCATTCGCTCTGACCAAAAGGAGGCGCAGAAGAGTTACAAAAACAGCCTCAAGAACAAGAGGTCTGTGTGCCACGTAACCACAAAGCCTCCCCCTGGCGCGGATCCTGCACAGGAAACCCGGCGAGTTTCAGATACGGTGTTGGAGGTGGTCGCCGAGGGCGATATGCCTATGGAGGATATAGAGGCGAGGTCCGAGAGCGCCGCTCGGTTGGAAGCAGAAAGAAGCTGCTCGGAGACCGCCAGAGAAACAGGTATCGCGAGGGCGTTGATCGCCAGCGAAAAGAAGCCTCAGCCAGTGGAAGAATGGCTCGAGAAGAAGATCAACGACAAGACGTTTAAGCTGGGGAGAACCTTAGACAGCAAGACGCAAGACCAAATCGCCCAGGTAATAAGTAGACACCTGGATCCCCTGGGTTCATACTGGATATGCCGGGGATCGACCCCGATTTCTTGTGCCATCGCTTAGTGATCCTGCCGACAACTCGAGCGTGGAGGAATCGCTTCGTAGCTCTCTCCCTACCCCGTCTACGCGACTGTGTTATCTGCAAAATCACCCTCAGAACCTTCTCCAGGTTCTCCAAAGGCGACCTGCAAAACACACAGACGGCGCCTCTAGCGGCCGTTTGCACTCCGACGATCAAGTTAGATCACAGAACCACCAATCAGAAAAACTGTGTAGTAATGTGTGTAAAAAACCGTGTGTATTTCTCTCTGATTCTCTTTTTATCCCCCTCTGTGTCTGTGCCTAACAGAATTCTGCTACGCTGTCCTCTGCGCGTGTCAGAATTCTATTATGCTTTTGTACGAAAACGTACCACAGTCAGGGTCGTGGGTGTCCGCGCGTGTCTGCGCTTGTCTGTACCTTTAACGGTACGGAGTGCACCTTTGTCTGGACCGCGCCCCTCTCAGATGATGACACGTGGAGGCATGCAACTAACCACACACGTGTCACTACTTGAGGGACTCTAGCACTTCTCTCTGTGTGCCTAAGTTATTCCCTTGCGGAGTAACTTAGCGCATTCCTTTTGTCTGGGTAAATCGCGTACTCTCAGGAGAACGCCGGGTGTGGCTGGTCTAGGCACACTCACCAAGCATTGCTCTCTGGCGTTGACGATTTCCCCTTCACAATGTCATGCACGTAATGGGTTGAGGGAGTCGCCAATCACTGACCGGTTTGCTAGCTCCCTCAGGCCACTCCCATGCACGATTCTCTGAGATATGTTCATGCGAGGTCCGTGCGTAACGCTCTCGCTGGGAACCTCAGTCCAAGCTTAACTGCGTGTAACATGAGACCCCGATGACCATGCACTCGATGACTGATCGGTGCCCTATTGCTTCTCGCGTTCTGCCCCCAGGTGTTCATCTGGGAACTGATCTGTCGGTGACCGCTTGGTTACTGACCACTGATCACCGTTCTGGGTGATCTGTCCCCTGACTTCTCTGCCGACTGATCTATCGGTGGCCACTTGGCTACTGACCACCGATCACCGTTCTAGGTGTTCTGCTCCCTGATCTCTCTGTCACCCGGTCCACGTGTCACCCCACGAGTGGCCCACGTGATTATCTTCTGCTGTCGTCATCAACTACCGATGACCGACCGGATCACAAGCCCCTCAGTCTCGAGCTGTGAACTCGTTCTCAGCGAAGAGTCTAAGTGGTCGCGCCCTCGGGCCACGTGGCAAGTGGGGCCACATCACGTGCTACCTCACGTGCTGCCCTTTAACGTTACGACTACCTCCCTTAATCTCGCGACACGTGGGCGCATCAACGGTCAGTGTGGAGTGTCGCTAGCGCTTCCCTTCTTTTCCAATAGGCGTGCGCCTTTACTGTTTCTTCATCTTCTTCAATCAACTCACAAACTCTCTGCGAATCCCCTCTCTGTGCTTCCACCTTTCTACCTTCAGAACTTTCGCGATCATTCAAAGGTATGGTTTTTCTTCTTTCTTGGTCCATTCAGGTTATTTTCATCGATTGCATTCGTCCCTTTCATCATCATGCATCCATCTTCTCCGTTTTTCCTCTTCTCGACCCACGCTAGGGTTTTCGCATTCTTCACTCCGCTCTCTGCTTCTCCCCCTTCCTCTTCCCACCTGGACCTTTCTTTCTCCTTCCCCTCCTCTGTTTTTCACCGAACTATTCATCATTCCCTCACCTTCCATTCATTCTGACTTTTCACTTTTCCTCCACTGCAGCTATCTATCAATGGCTCGCTTGAAACAAACCGCTCGAATCATCACCTCGTCTTCTGGTGCACAGCCTTCCGCAAGTGCTCCAGCTCCACCACCACCTGTTGCAACCTCCTACCACGACAACGCCAGGGTCTATGACTGGGCTCCCCTGGCGTTGCTCGCCGAAACCTCTACCTTATTGCCGCAGGGGCACCTAAAATCCCTCCTGAGCAGCGACCCAGATGAGCCCTCTTGCGCCATCGATCGGGAAAATGACTTCAACATCCGCATCTGCATTCCTCCTCGAGGGATACCCATCTGCGCGGACGATAGGGCCACCAATGGGGTGCCCTTAACCTTCGTCTACTCCGCCATCTTCAAGAGGTTGAAGTTGCGCCTGCCCTTCACCTTTTTCGAGAAGGAGGTGATGATGGAGCTGAACGTCGCACCCTGCCAACTCCACCCAAATGCCTGGGCTTTCATCCGGGCATTTGAAATTCTCTGCAATTACTTCGGGCATAACGCCTCCGTGGATGTGTTCCTCTACTTCTTCGAGGCGAAGAACCCTGGGGACAGGTCCTGGGTTAGTCTGAATGGGGTTGCTGGACGGGTGCTCTTGGGCCTGTATCAGCAATCCTTCAAAGATTGGAAAGGCAGGTTCTACATGATATATGCCACCCCACAAAGTCCAACCTTGCTCGAGGGGTACCCCCTCTACTGGGTTCCTGGGGTTGAGTTCAAGAAACCCCGGGATCTCGAAGCCATGGCCCCTTATGAGCGCGAGCTATGTGGGCTGTTCCTGGGGACCAAGTACAACTCTGCTCTTCTCATCAAACATGAGTTTGATGTGTTGGCTTTGAAGAAGTAAATAGGTAGGCTCTTCTTCTTTCACCTCCTAGGATACTTGCACATCCTCATGCATGCTTGCACACATTTTGACTTACTTGCATAACTATGCCATCTAACTCTTCTTTTTCCCTTCGATGTAGATACGATGCAGGGAAAGAAAGGAGGAAAGCTTTGCTGGAGCTTGCCAGACTCCAGGGGGCCAAAGGGACTGGCTCCTCTTCTTCCACCACCGATCCTATCGCAGCTCCTTCTCTCTCGGTCGCGCCAGCTGAAGGCCCCGAGCCAGGAAGGAAAAGAAGGAAGCTGGTGAAGGCCTTTCCTTCATCTGCTGCTGCTGCTCCTGCTCCTTCAACTGAAGAGGAGAGCTCTGGCTCTCCTCTCGTTCACCGCAAGAGGAAGCTTCCAGCGGTTGGGGGGCCTCATCTCTTCAGCCTGGGGAGATTGAGGTAGTGGAGGTAGAGGAAGGTTCACCCTCGCCCCCCTCTATTCAACCTGCCCCAGTGCCAACGTGCTTTCCCTCTCCCCAACAACTGCCATCCCCAATTCCCCGATCACCATCTCCTTCCCCAGCAGGCCAACCACTTGGTCAATCCACTCCACCTGCTGGGGGCGATTCTGCTCGCTCGGGGGATCTCCCGGGACCTCTCGTGTCGCCACCACCACTGCCAACCTCCGCCGCTACCGCTGAAGGTGGGGGGGCCAGCTCTCGACCAAGCGGCTCTGGAGCAACCAATGAGAACTTCAGCCGAGTCATTGCTCTGGTTCGACAGCTCATTCGCAGCCGGGAGCTCATCGAGTGGAACGGGGAGGAGGTGGACATGCACCTGGCGAAGCAGATAGTGCTTTCCCTGGAGTTTTCCACCCAGCACCGCAAGCAGCTAATAATGGAGAAAAGGATCAAGGAGCTTGAGCATGACAAGGAGTCACTGCAAAGTGACTTTGAAGCTGCCCAAGGATCCGTAGAGCTGATGAGGGGTATGGTGGAGAAAGCCAGGGGAGAGTACCTAGCGCAGGTCCAAGAGACCATCAAGACTGAGATCTTGATGGGACAAGCCATCAACGTCTTGGACTGCGAGGTGGTGGAGTTTCGGGGCAAGGTGACCCACCTGGAGGTCGAGACTTCCTCCCTACGCAAACTGAACTCACAACTGGCGGGGGATCTCGAGTCTGCCAGGGAAACGACCACTACTGGGGAGAAGAAGCTTGAGGAGGTGGTGAGCAAGCTGTCTGAGGCAAAGGGCCAATTGGAAGAAGCTGCTTCTTCCATTGCTTCCCTTACCACCGAGAAGAATGCTGCAGAGGCCTCCAAGCAAAAGCTCGAAGTGGAGAACGCTAACCTTATGGGCGTCGGCGCTGAAGCCCTTGCTGATGGGTTCGAGCTGGCACTCGAGCAGATCAAATGCGTTCTTCCGGATCTGGACCTCTCCCAGTTCAGCATCTATCACGAAGTGGTAGATGGAAAACTCATCCCTCCTCCTTGAGCTCTTTCTCTCTTTTTTGTAATTTTACACTTCTACACAATTTGTTGCACTTGGAACTTGTATAAACTTTGTTGCGTAATATATACTAGTTTCAGTCGCATATCCTTCTCTTCGCATTTTCTTAAGCTTTGTCTTTCTCTTTGCACACGACTAACTGTTAGCTAACTTAGGTTTAGCGCGATCTTGTACTCTTTGATCTTGGCCTCTACTTGATCACGACTAGCTACTCCCTTAGCTTTGTATTTAACGGTTCTTGTGCATAGCTTGTACTGGACGACTGACGAGGCGTAGTCTGTCTGCCTCAGCTCGTTTTGTAAGAAAAGTTTCCTCCGATAAGGCAAGACTGATCAGTCGTCGTTCTTCAAGCAGCGTATCCACCAACAACTCATCAGTCATCGTTCTTCATACTTCACTTTGCTTCTTTGTCGCTCTAGCGCTAAGTGCATAGAGGACATCGATCGTCAGAGGTGATACCTTGTTTGGCGAAATTTGCTCAACTGCGTCAACTCAGCAATACTGGAACTTGACCCTCCATGTACCGCTTTTAACTCGAGCAAATTGTTTAACCTGATCTGCCAAGTGAAATCCCCCCTACTTCTGTCATCGCCCGGAACTCTTCGGATCTGGTACTCGCCGCACAACCCCTTCACTGTCTCAACTTTCACGCCATAGGGTTCTGGCGATGTTACCTTTCTTCTTTTCATGACCTGATCATTGTTCCCTCATCTGGGGGTAGAGGCGCCTTTCGGATCCTCCTCTACCTCCCTGAGTTTCGGACCAATGATCTGGTCTTACTGGGTCAATATTGATGTTTCACTTAAAGGGGGAAAGGCATTTTCTTTCCCTTCCCACCACTTAAGGTCACAAACACCCCTGACTTTTTAGCTCATCTTGCCTGAACTCACTCGGTGAGAAGGACTTTTTCTTGTCTGAACTCACTCTAAGGTGAGAAGGACTTTACCTGGTGCCTCAACTTGCCCAGGGTGTACATCTCCACCCCCCCTGGATGCACTGAGGACTTTTAATCTTGCCTCTATCTGCTGGTGCAGGGAGGTCCTTCAATCTGTTCTCGCCTGCACTCGCACAAAGTCGAGGAGGACTTTATCTCTTTCTCGCCTCAAGACGCGCAAGGGCATTGAGGTCTTTAATCGTTGCTGGTGCCTCCGATCGCCGAAAGACGATGAGGACTTTAAAACCTTAACTGTGCCGCCGATCGCCGAAAAGCGATGGGGACTTTAAAACTTTTAATTGATGCCGCCGATCGCCGAAAAACGATGGGGACTTTAAAACTTTTAACTGAGAGCATGCAATACGATTTTACTGTTGCCCTAGATCACATACGAGTAATAAGGCCTTTTTCCTAAAACTCTCGAAGCCATAAGCATGCAAACATAGAAGCTTTAAACTTTGAAAAACTCTTCTTTATTGGGTGGTCTCATTAAAAACCCTCCTTAGGGAAAAAAAAAGAGTGCCCCCTTGAAATTGTTTTAACAGAAATTATTCAAATCTCTTCATATTCGTCTTTACTTACAAGGCTTTAACTGTAATACGACTTGAGATGTGTTGCATTCCAAGTGCGAGGAATCGCCCCTCCTTCTAACGTCTCCAAACGGTAGGCGCCATTCCCGAGCGCCTTGGTTATTCTGAACGGTCCCGTCCACTTGGGCGATAACTTGTTCTACATCTCATATTGATGGGCCTTCCTCATCACCAGATCGCCGCTTCTAAACTGCCTTGACGTTACCTTAGAGTTGTACCTTCGCTCAACTCTTCTCTTTACCGCTTCGACTTTCACTCTCGCCTCCTCCCTGACCTCATCCAGCAAATCCAGATTCATTCTTCTTTCTTCGTTCCAGTCTTCCGCCACGAAGTTCTGGAATCTCGGCGAGCTTTCCTGGATTTCGACTGGAATCATCGCATCACATCCATAAACCAAACTAAAGGGGGTCTCGTGGGTTCCTGACTGCTCAGTGGTATGGTATGCCCAAACTATGCGGGGTACCTCTTCAGCCCACGATCCCTTAGCTTTCTCTAATCTTCTCTTTAAACCTCTCAGCAACACCCGATTGGCAGACTCCACTTGGCTATTCGTCTGTGGGTGCTCGACAGATGCAAACACCTGTTGTATCCCCACATCTTCGCACAGCTTTTTCAAGAGGTGACTTGCAAACTGAGTCCCATTGTCTGACACCAGGCGTTTAGGCACACCAAACCGGCACACTATGTTCTTCCATACAAAGCTCTCGATCTTGTGTGTGGTGATCTGGGCCACTGGCTCCGCTTCGATCCACTTGGTGAAGTATTCAATCGCCACCACCAAGTACTTCATCTGCCTGATCGCCAATGGGAAGGGTCCCAGAATGTCAATTCCCCAAGTATGGAACGGCCAGGGGCTGTAAATCGACTTCAGCTCTTCTGGGGGTGCCTTGTGCCAATCGGCGTGCTGCTGGCATTGCTTGCAACGCTGGGCGTATCTCTTGCAATCTTCTCTCATCGTGGGCCAGTAATAGCCTGCACGGATAGTCCTTGTCGCCAGCGATCGACCTCCAATGTGGCTCCCACAAATTCCCTCATGGAGCTCAGCCATAATCCTCGTGCACTTCTCTCCGTGTATGCATACAAGAAGGGGGTGCGTGAACCCAAACCTGTACAGCTCGCCGTCAATAAGGGTAAACTTGCTGGAGCTCTTCTTTATTTTTCTGGCCTCAGCTGGGTCCACTGGAAGCACACCATCCGCTAAATAACGTTGGTAAGGCGTTATCCACGTGTCTGGCTCGTGGACCGCGCAAATCTGCATCGATCTTGCCCCTTCTTCTGCTGGGCGCGCTCTGACCCTCGGCGCCCTCAGAGTTTCCTGCGTTAGGGACCTATGACTTCTCGCCGGTCTTCCCATTGATCTACAAACATGGAGAACTTGGTGGTCTTCCACGAATGCTCGAGGCGCTTTCAAAGTTTCTTGAATGACAGTCCTCTGCCTACCCGCCTTGCCCAAACTGGCGAGCTTGGCTAGCAAGTCAGCTCGGGCATTCTGTTCTCTTGGCACGTGCACCACTTCAAACAAAGCGAAAGATCTTCTTAGCTCCTGCACGTACTCCAAGTAGGCTGCCATCTGCGGGTCATTGGCTTGGAACTCGCCAGTTACTTGTCCCGTGACCAATAGCGAGTCGCTCTTGGCCATCAGCACTCTCGCCCCCATTTCCTTAGCCAGCAAGATTCCAGCGATCAAAGCCTCATATTCTGCTTGGTTGTTGCTTGCTTTGAAAGCGAACCTCAATGACTGCTCTATCAACACTCCGTTGGGCCCTTCCAAGATGACCCCAGCCCCGCTGCCCAGCTGGTTGGACGACCCATCAACAGAGAGTACCCAGCGAAAGTCACCCTCGGCGTTCTGTGCCACCTCGGAGGACAACTCGACCACGAAATCGGCGAAGACTTGCCCTTTGATCGATCCCCGGGGTTCATACTTGATGTCGAACTCCGAAAGCTCGACCGCCCACTTCACCATCCTTCCATCCACATCGGGCTTCTTCAAAACCTTCTGGATCGGCAGATCAGTCATCACCAGTACCGTGAAGCTCTGGAAGTAATGGCGCAATCTCCTCGCCGAGAATACAACCGCTAATGCTGCCTTTTCTAGGGCCTGGTACCTTACCTCCGGGCCTTGCAGCACCTTGCTAACGAAATATATAGGCCTTTGGGTCTGGTCCTGATCCTGCACTAGCACTGCGCTGATCGCCCTCTCAGTTATGGCAAAGTACAGCCTGAGGGGTGTTATGTCTTGGGGCTTGCACAGAACTTGTTCCGTCCGGTTGACTGGGACGTCTTCGCGCGCGACCTCAACCATCAGCTAGGGACTCCTTCCCACTGGTAGCCTGTGGATTCCTGCAAAAAGAGGACAAAAGGGCGCCCTAGCGGCCGTTTGCACTCCGACGCTCAAGTCAGCCAGCAAGAAACACCAAAACTGTGCACCTCCGTCTCTGAGCGCCGGGTATGGCACTCTGAAGGTGGTAAAAAGAAACTGTGTCTTGTGTGTGTGTTTTCTCCCTCTGGCAAAGATCCTTCCCAGTCCCTTGTACGTAATATCAAGGCTCGAGCAAGCAACTAGAGAGTTTCTGGTATATTTGCCAAAAGTTCGACCCCCATTCCCAACATTCTCCGCGCTACTTAAACTACCCAAGCATTTAAAGCGCTTTTAATCACAAACGTAACGCGCTCAATTAAAGCGTCTAATTAGAAAACGTAGCGCATTTAAGACGTTGAAACGCTTGGGAGCCACTATAGTACCTGAACGCTCGAAACGGAAACTGTATTGAATGACTTTAATTACCTGGCACCTGACTAAAGGGTGTTTCTATTCTGACCTGGCTGTCGTACACGTGGAGGGCCTCATGACGCCATGACCCCCTCTGGGGGCATTTCTGCCCATCTGGGGACGTTTCTACGTGTGAGTCCTCCTGCCTGGGAGTGCTACTGCGCTAGAGGTGACTTTTTGGGTGCCAACTCAAGCCCTCCAATCATCTAGTCACTCACTTTGAGAGCGTATCTGCCTTCCTCTTGTACCCTGCACCCGGCTACCCTGGGCGTGACCTTCCTCTTGAGTCGTATCTGTCCCAAAGGCGTCTCTGGGGCGGCAGGGGTACTTCACGAGTCAGGCTGCCCTACACTGGTGTTGTTACTATGGCCTTGAAGCCACCTTTCTCTCCTCTTTATTACTGTTCCCTGGTTATCCAGGGTTTGGGGCCTTCCCACGGCGTCGCCCCCTCCATGGTCTTTCCTACCCATGGGTATCGGGGAGCAGCGCTGTGGTCACCTTGCCCTTGTGCCATTCCATCTTGGCGACACCCAGTTGGGCGGCGCCCTATCTCGGCGATGCCCTGCTAGGCGACGCCTTACCTGGGCGACGCCTTACCTTGGCGACGCTTTGCGTTGACTTTGACCTTTACGTTGACTTTGACCTTGACTTTGTCAACGCCCCGGTACGAGACGGTACACAAGCCCCCCAGTCTTAAGCTGATGACTTGTCTTCAGCGAAAAGACTAAGGCTTCGCCCACGCCATCCACGTGGCACCCGGTGACGTGTCATTCTTGCTGACGTAGCAACCTTGAAACCATTGACGTGACGCTCTCCGAACCCTTGGGGTGCTCTTAATGGTTGATTGGACATCCTCTGAAACGGGGAAAGCAACGCTTTTTGGGGCCACGCTTAATCGCGTGCCACGTGGTTCATCACGCGGTCATCCTTAAGAACCTCTTGCGCTCCCCTTGAGCGCCTAATCCTGCAACACGTGGCATCATCGCACGGTCACCCTTTGTTGTCCCTCGCGCTCCTCGTAACGTTTAAGTTACCCAAACCCCGCGCTTGGAACCACTGTTACATCCACTTTCTCTGCCTTTCCTCACTGTTTATCTTCTTCGAAACCCTTCTCTCGCGACCCCTGCTCTTTCGTGCTTCCGCTCTCCACGCCCTTCAACCCCCAAAGGTACGGTTTTTCCTATCCTTGATGATTCCCTTTACTGCATGAACTGCTTGGGACTGTCCATGTTACTGCATTTCTTTGGATATCGTTTGTATGCTTCTTCGTTCCTCTTTTCTCTCGTGTGGGTAGGGTTCTCCTAGGATTCCCCCATTTTTCCCTTTTTCTTCTCCCAACCCTTTTTCTCTGAACCCTTTCTTTTCTCTTTTGATCTTCAGCTCTTGCATCAATGGCGAAAACTAAGACCGCCGCGCCTCCCCCGCTCCCTAAGTCTTACTATAAAGGTGAGTATGACTGGGCCCCCGACGATCTCCTCGACGAAAGCTCCACCCTAAACTCTGTTGAGGACGTGGAGGCCCACAGGGGGGACCCTGCGCTTTACAATTTCAACGCCTTCCATAAAACTCACGACTCCCACGTCCTGGTATGCCGGGTGAAACCTGGGATACCCGTTTGTGTGGACTCAAGAGGCACCGGGGGAAGCCCCTTCTTCTTCCTTTATCAAATGGTACTCAAGAGAGTGGGCCTGCGTCTGCCTCTTACTTCCTTCGAGAAGGAACTGCTTACAAAGATAAACACCGCCCCAGCCCAGCTCCACCCCAACAGCTGGGCTTTCGTAAGGGGGTTTCAGATTCTCTGCGGACATCTGGGTGTCCCATCTTCCGTGGACGTTTTCTTCATTTTTTTGAGGTAAAGAAACAGGGGAAGAGCCTATGGATGAGCTTTTCTGGCATCGCCGGGCGCATCATCCTTACACTCTTCCAAAATTCGTTCAAAGGATGGAAAGGGAAGTTCTTCAAAGTACGTGCGACCAAGCGCGATCCTATCGTCCTAGAGGGCTTTCCCCTATACTGGACGGATAAGCCCATAACCATGAAGGCCCTGGCTTTGGATGAGCTCGCCCCCGCCGATCGGGACGTGTGCAAAGCCTTGGCGGGGCTGGGGGTAGTCTTCGATACTGCCAAACTCATCGCAAACGAATTCAACGCCCATGGGCTCTCTACCTACTTTGGTATCTGCCCTTGATTATTTATACTGCATTAGCTGTTGTGGTTATAAGGATTCACTTGCTTGCTTGAACCCTTGTGGTTATCTGCGTGTGTCTGGCCATAGAACTCCCCTTTTGCTTTATCTGAATTAATCTTTGCTCTGCTATTCTTCGCTGCTGCAGGTTCAGTGATGACTTCTTCGAGGCGGCTCGCTCTTGCCAAATTTTTGAAGAAGGCAAAATCTGCCAAAGAGGGTGGGGACGCCGTCGCCTCTGACGTGCCCACCGTCGCTTCCCTGCCGACTCCTCCACCATCTGTTTCTCCTCCTCCCATTGCCGCGGTTCCATTAGCCATGGCGTCGACCCCTGCCCCAGCACGCCCCAACAAAGGAAAAAGGGTGCTGATAGTAGACTCTGACAGCGAAGACTCGGGCACTGCCCTGGTTTCCTATAAGAGGAGGGCTACGGGCCTTCCTGCCTCATCAGCCGCGTCTCCCGGTGGTGGGAGCTCTCTCAGGGACGATCCTCCTAGTGCCACATCACCTCCACCTCCACCAGCCCACGAGGAACGAGAAGAAAGGATTGACTCGGTTCCCCCGCTCTCGCCGTTGCCGCATCGTGACGCAGTTGAGGCCTCGGGCTCCGCCCCTCCTGCATCAGTCCCTGCCTCGACTTCTCGCAAACCCTGAATTCCTCGCCCCATTCATAGGGAGTTGACACAGGGTTTCACCGAAGGAATGTCGCCGACTGATCCTCAAAAGGGGGGAGGCATGCCTTATTATATGGGGGCATTCCTGGCGGTGGCACTCAAGTGGCGCACCCAGGCTCGAAACGCTATCAAGGGGAGGGAGGCTCTCCGCAAGCTGAGACAAGAGGTGGGGGCGTTGAAGGAGGAGAAACAAAACTGGGGGCTCAAGGAGGAAGCTTCCCAATCTTTGCTAAAACTGGCCCACGAGGGTAGGGAGGGGGCTGAGGTGTACGCGCGAGAACTGGAACAGGCGCATGTCAATCAACTAGCCCAGCTCACCTCCTACCAAATCCAAAACATTGGCCTCCAAGAGGCGGCTCTTGCCTCCGAAGTGCAGCGAAGAAAACTTGAAGAGCTGGATGCTGCTTGGAGGCAGAAGCTAGGTGAGATAGAGGACGCCTTGGCTGCGAAGGTTGAAGCCTTGAGCCTTCTCCAAGCCGAGGCTAACAAGCTCCGCGTGGAGAAGGAATTTCTGGAGAAGCAATTGATATCCAAGGACTCTAGGGTTGCAGAACTAGAGAGGGAGGTCCAAGAATTGACTGGGGAGATGGCGGGCGCGTTTGAAGAGGGCTTCCAAGAGGCTCTGACTCAGGCGTCCTGCGAGAACCCTGGCATCAATATTTCAAACTGCGACCCCACACACCATGTCGTCGACGGGAAGGTCGTGCCTATGGACTTGGATGACTGAATCGCTGTCTCTCACCCGCCACCTTTACCTTTCAAGCTTTTACTCCTCTTACACTTTACCTTTGTTTTTGACTCTCTCTGTTAAACTTGTAATTCTTTGAACTGTCTGCACGCTTGTTACAACTCTGGGTTTTTGTATGATTACTTTCGTGCCTTCGCGATATAGAATTCTGCCTGTGCGATCTTACTCTCATTCTTTGCCTTCGCGTGCTCCGGCTGTTTTGCTTGTATTATACCCGTTTAAGGTCACGCGTCGATGCGTACGCCCGTGGAGAGGCTCATCTATCGGGGCCGTATCGTCCACGGGGTGTCTCCAACACCAAAGCGATCCGCTCCCTGGTTCTCGGTACCCGGCGCCCGCGCCTAAGGAGAGGCCTGCTACAGCAGCGCCGTATCGTCCCGGGTGTCTGAAACGTCGGGTGCTCCGGGGGGAGGGGGGGGGGGCGTTCCCTCCAGGGCCTTTATTTCCCGCAGGTCTTGGGGAACAACCCTGCCAGTGATTCGCTGGCGCTTGGCGATCTTGTCTCCCTCCACAGTCTTTCCTACCTGTGGGTATCGGGGAGGCGACGCCGCTAACTTGGGTTGGCGACGCCCGCAACGTCTCACGCTGGCGTCGCCCTTTGCGTCCTTCCTGGCGACGCCTCGGACGTCTCATGCTAGCGTCGTCTTCACCTTGGCATTGACTTTGACCCTGGCCCTGGTCGCCTCCTGAGGACAGCGAAGAGCTCGAGGTTTCGCCGGTGCCATCCACGTGGCGCTTCTTGTATGGCTGATGGGACGTTCAGTCATTCGACTGAGTCCTGACTCCTACTGTGCCCCTGACCCACTTTCGACGGCGCATCGTACCACTGGGTATTCTGTCGATACGACGTTTTCTGAGTTTAACCAGTCGGTGCCAGGGCCATCCTTTCATCTTCTGCCACGTGGCACGATAGTGCGGTACATCCATTCGCGTCGTTTAATGCTCTAACTGCAATACTTCTACTTGCGTCGTTTGGCGCTCTAACCGCTTTATTTAACTCTTCAAACTCTGAAACTGTTCTCATCATTTCTGCACTCTTCGTAACCTACTTACACTCTCTCTTCTTGCACCCTTTCTTCTTGCACCCTTTCTCTTCTCACGAAGGGTTCTTCCAGCGTTCGCTCCCATCGCTCGACTCTTTCGTTACCGGCGGGCCATACGCCTTTGACAATCCCTGATCTTATTAAAGAATGTCCTCTCATGCTACTTCCCCCAGGGTCAATCCCAAGGACCTGTACCCTTGGGCTTCGAGTGAGCTTCTCGACGAATGCTCATGCTTACTCGCCACCAGGGCCATAAGGGAACACAAAGGGGATTCATGTTCCTATGATCACCGTGCCTTCGCGAGGAGGCATGATGACGACATTGCTCTGCTCCCTTGCACTCTAGGGGAGCCAGTATGTGGAGACGATCAGGCCAACGAAGGGGTCCCCTTCTTCTACTTTTACCAGGTGGTGTTCAAGACCATCGGCGTGCGCCTGCCCTTCTCCCGGTTCGAGCAGGAACTGCTGACGGAGATCAATGCCGCTCCGGCCCAGTTATACCCCAACAGCTGGGCCTTTGTCAAAGCCTTTGACATCCTATTCAGGTTTCTGGGTTGTGCACCCTCGGTTGACCTCTTTCTTCACTTCTTTGAGGTGAAGAGGCAAAGGCACAACCTCTGGGTAACTCTCAGCAATGTTCCTGGGAGAGTTCTCCTAACCCCCTTCCAAAACTCATTCACCGGGTGGAAAGGCCGATTCTTCAAGATTTGCTGCACTGACCTCGTTCCCACCGCCCTGGATGGTTTTCCTCTGTACTGGGTGAGAGAGGCGAGGGCCCTCAAAACCAAACCCTTCAAGAAGCTGGCTCCAAGTGATCAAATAGCTTGTCGGATTCTTGCTGAGGCGGGAAGTTTTGACTCTGCCACTTTGATCAGCTTGGAGTTCAGCGCTGGAACTCTCGAAAAGTATATAGGTATGAGTCACTGCCCTAGAGACTTCCGCCTTTATCGCTTTCTATCTGTGTTTGTTTTGCGTCATGGTGCCTCTGACACATTCATCTCCCTTGGTGCAGGTTCGAAAATAAACCAAGAGAGGAGGGCACGACTCACTCGAGCTCTGCGGGCTAGGATCGGGGCTTCGCCTTCCTCCAGTGCTTACTCCGATGGCCACTGAGAAGTGGCTCGTTCGTGTTTTTGCATGATCTGTAATATTTGCCCCATTTGCGCTACTCCCATTGTATCGAACATTGCTTGTAACATCAACTTTCCTATATCATACTTGATTTTTTGCAACGCCGCTTTATTTTGCATACGTTTCGCATATTGTGCGCTTTTCCTTCGTCATGTTCCTCAACGGTGCCTGCATTCAGGCGACACCTTCTCTCCGGGCGACGCCTTCACCTAGGCGACGCCTTCTCCCTTGGCGACGCCTTCACCTAGGCGACGCCTTCTTTCTTGGCGACGCCTTCACCTAGGCGACGTCTTCTTTCTTGGCGACGCCTCACATTACTTCAAACGGAGAAAGATAAAGGCTGAAAACCAAGGCACTTCTTTTTCTCAAACTGGTTTTACCTTTTATTTGGGTGACCTCATTAAAAAACCCCCGAGAGGGAAAAAGAGTGTCCCCTTCAACTAAATTGTTACATGGCTGCTTACATAAGTCAACTAAAATAAAATTTCAAGTTGGCTGCATTCCAGCTGTGTGGGATGGGACCCCCCTCCAAGGTCTCTAGGTTATACGACCCGTTGCCCTTAGCCTCGGTAATTCTGAAGGGTCCGGTCCACTTGGGAGACAACTTATTCTCCAGCTCGTATGGATGAGCCTTCCTCATAACTAGGTCGCCAATCTGAAACTGCCGCGGCTTTACCTTAGAGCTGTATTGTCGCTCTACTCTTCTCTTCACTGCTTCAGCCTTTATTGCGGCTTCCTCCCTGGCTTCGTCCAGTAGGTCTAGGTTCACCCGCCTTTCTTCGTTAGATTCTTCCGCCACGAAGTTTTGGAAACGTGGTGAGCTTTCGTGAATCTCAACTGGGATCATCGCGTCCGACCCATACACCAAACTGAAAGGCGTCTCCATGGTGGAAGATTGGGGCGTGGTGTGGTATGCCCACACGATCCTTGGCACCTCCTCCGCCCATGCTCCTTTGGCCTTTTCCAGCCTTCTCTTTAGCCCTCTCAGCAAAACTTTGTTTGCTGACTCTACCTGCCCATTAGTCTGGGGATGTTCAACTGATGCGAACACCTGCTTGATGCCTACTTCAGCACATAGGTTTCTCAACTGTTGACTGGCGAACTGGGTTCCGTTATCGGATATCAGCCGCCTAGGTACGCCGAAACGGCACACAATATTCTTCCACACAAAGTGTTGGACTTTGTGCGCGGTGATCTGCGCCACGGGCTCCGCCTCTATCCACTTGGTGAAGTACTCGATGGCGACAATCAAGTACTTCATCTGCCTTATAGCCAACGGAAACGGGCCTAGGATGTCGATCCCCCAGGTATGGAAAGGCCATGGGCTGTATATTGATCGCAGCTCCTCTGGCGGCGCCTTGTGCCAGTCTGCGTGTTTTTGGCATTGCTTACAACGCTGGGCGTGTCGCACGCAATCTTCCTTTACTGTTGGCCAATAAAACCCTGCGCGCACCACCTTAGAAGCTAAGGACCTTCCGCCTACATGGCTCCCACAAACGCCTTCGTGGAGCTCCGCCATTATTCTGGTACACTCGTCGCCGCTTACGCATGTTAAGATAGGGTGAGTGAAACCGTGTCTGAACAACACTCCGTCTATTAGGGTGTACCTTGCCGCATTCCTCTTAACCTTCTTACCTTCCTCAGGCTCCACTGGGAGAACCCCATCCGCCAGGTACCGCCTGTATGGCGTCATCCAGGTGTCTCCTTCGGCTAAAACATGTATCAGCGCTCGCCTCCCTCCTTCGGGCGTGTCCGTGTATACACTAATGTGAGGCGCCTTCAACGTATCCTGAGTCAAGGAACAATGACTCCTTGGCCTTCCTCTCGCGGCGCTTACGTGGAGGACATCCACCCTGTTATCCTCTATGAATTTCCTCGGAGCCTTAAGCGTCTCTTGGATTACAGTCCTCTGCCTGCCCCCCTTGCCTGAGCTGGCCAGCTTGGCGAGCAGGTCAGCTCTGGCATTCTGCTCCCTTGGGACATGTACCAGTTCAAGAGCACTGAAGGCTCCCCTCAGCGATTCGACGTACCTTAAATATGCTGCCATCTGCGGGTCTTTCGCCTGAAACTCACCAAACACTTGCCCTGTAACCAGTTGAGAGTCACTCTTCACTAAGAGGTTCCGCGCGCCCATTGCTTTGGCTAAAAGCATTCTTGCAATCAGGGCTTCATACTCAGCCTGATTATTACTGGCTTTGAAAGCGAAGCGCAGGGCCTGTTCGATCAGTACACCGTCTGGTCCTTCCAAGACTATTCCCGCACCACTTCCTTGCTGGTTGGAAGAGCCGTCCACTGAAAGCGACCACTACGAGCCTGCCTCCACCTTATGCTCTCCTCCGGGCGAGAGTTCCGATATAAAATCTGCGTATACCTGCCCTTTGATGGATCCTCTAGGCTCATACTGAATGTCGAATTCTGACAGTTCCACTGCCCAGCGCACCATCCTTCCAGCCACATCGGGCTTCTGCAGTACCTTCTGTATGGGGAGGTTTGTCATCACCGCCACCGTGAAACTGTGGAAGTAATGACGAAGCCTCCTGGCGGAAAACACCACCGCCAGTGCTGCCTTCTCCAGCACTTGGTATCTCGTCTCAGCTCCTTGTAATGCTTTGCTCACGAAATAGATGGGCTTTTGACTCTGGTCCTGCTCCTGGACTAACACAGAGCTGATAGCCCGCTCTGTTACAGTAAAATATAGCCGGAGGGGCACGCCTGTTACCGGTTTGCAGAGGACCGGTGGCGTCACCAGGTACTCCTTTAACTTAATGAAAGCCGCTTCGCATTCGTCAGTCCATGCAAAGCGACTGTTTCTCTTGAGGCACTGGAAATATGGGTGCCCCTTCTCTCCTCCGGCGGAAACAAACCTTGAGAGTGCCGCCATCCGCCCTGTCAGCTGTTGCACCACCTTTACCGACGTCGGGCTTCACATGGCGATAATCGCTGCGCATTTGTCGGGGTTCGCCTCTATCCCCCTCTCTGTGAGCATAAAACCCAAGAACTTACTTGCCTCTACCCCGAAGACACACTTTTCAGGGTTTAGCTTGAGGCGGTACTCGGATATAGTGACGAATAATTCCTCCAGGTCTGCCACATGCTGTGCCTTATCCTTCGACGCCACTACCATATCATCCACATAGGCGTATACGTTTCTTCCTAACATAGGTGCTAGGACCTTGTCCATCAGCCTTTGGTAGGTGGCACCCGCATTCTTCAAGCCGAAAGGCATCACCTTGTAACAATAACTGCTGGTTTCCGTCATGAATGCGGTTTTGCTTTCGTCTCTCGGGTGCATTTTAATCTGGTTATACCCTGAGAAAGCATCTAGGAAACTTAGCACCTTGCTGCCGGATGCGCTATCTATCAGCGCGTCAATGCTGGGCAGCGGGTACGAGTCCTTTGGGCACGCCTTGTTTAGGTCTGTGAAGTCCACACACATCCTCCACTTCCCATTCGCCTTCTTTACTAGAACGACGTTGGCTAGCCACTCGGGGTATTGGATTTCCCTGATGTGGCCAGCCCTCAACAGCTTCTGCGTTTCTTCGCGTACCACCAGCTGCCTCTCTTCATTGAACTTTCTCCTCCTTTGGCGCACGGGGCGAACCGTGGCGTCCATGCTGAGGTGGTGGCATAAGAAATCAGGATCGATGCCAGGCATGTCCGAGGCAGACCATGCAAAGGCGTCCAAATGGCGTGAGATCACCTCTGCCACCGCCTCCTGTTCTTCTTGGCCCAGCAGACGCCCTAGTTTAAACGTCTTGCCGCCAATCTCCCTCTCACGGCGTTAGCCGCCTGTTGATCTCCGCCGTTTCCCTAGATGGGCGCCACCTCTTCCACGGGCGCCGTATCGTCAGGTCTCTCCTCCATCAGTGTATCTACCTCGGGCGTCGCCCCCACGGGCGTGGCTTCAACAGGCCTTGACCCGGAGGGCGTTGCCTCTATCATCGTCGCGTCGACACTTGGCGGACGTTCAAACACCATGAACACGCTCTTCTTCGATTTTAAGCTATTTTCATAGCACTTCCGCGCTTCCTCCTGATCCGACTTGATAACTATGACCTTACCACTAAGGTCCGGCAGCTTCATCTTCATATGACGTGTGGAGGATACCGCATTGAGCCTATTCAGCGCCGGTCTCCCCAACAAGATGTTGTAGGCGGAATGAGCGTTCACGACCAAGTATCGTATGCTTTCGGTGCGCGAGGCTTCCCCGTTAGTGAATGTCGTCCGCAGTTCCAAGTAGCCTCGGACATCCACTTGGTTGTCTGCGAACCCATATAGGCAGCCTGTGTAGGGCCTCAGAAGGTCAGGGGACAATCGCAACTTGTTGAATGTCGACAGGAACATGACGTCTGCTGAACTTCCCTGATCGACCAGAACCCTATGCACCTTTCTTCCGGCAGTGACGACTGAGATGACAACGGGGTCGTTGTCGTGGGGTACCACATCTCGGAGATCTCCTCTCGTGAACACGAGGTTCGACTCCCATGGCTCACCCGAGATTCTCTCTTCGATCGAATTGACCCCCCTTCCGCTGGGAGGCGGTGGGTCCCCCGCCGGAAAAGCCTCCAGCAATGGTGTGGACCTCGCCAAGCACAGGCATCTCGTGTGCTTGCTCCTCTGTTGGCGCCGGCAGGGCGGCAGTCGCGGCGGGTTCTGCGACGTAATCCTTCAGAAACCCGCTTTTCACCAGCTCATCAAGCTGATAACCCAACGAGAGGCAGTTGTCAATGTGATGACCGAAAGCCTCGTGGAACTCGCACCAGGAGTCTTCCCGTGGCCCTAACACCTTGTCAGTTTTCGCCGGTCGCCTCAGCCTCTCAGCTATATTAGGCACGGCGATCGGGTCCTTCAAATCCACAACAAAACTGTACCTCGCCGGTCTCGCCCTCTCTCTAACTGGGCGATCCCCACCTGCTGGACCTCTGGGCTGGGGTTTCCTGTTCTCATAGGGGTGTCTCCCCTCTGGCTTTTTCCTCCCCGTCGTGGTCTCATTGACCCTGACGGGCTGAGCCCGCGTTTGCACTCTCGAGCGCGAAGGTACCACGCTGGTGCGCTTCTCGCACACTTCTCCTTCGGAGGCGATATGTTCCACCGCCCTACGCCGTATTTCAGCAAAAGTCCTTGGTCGATTGCGAATAATAGATTCGCAAAAAGGGCCAGGATATACGCCTTTCCTAAAGGCATACACAATCATGGGCTCCTCCGTCGTGCCCACTTTCACCACTTGGGACCCGAACCGGTTGATATACTCCTTCAAACTTTCCCCTTGGTATTGCTTCACATCAAACAGATCGTAAGATACCGGCGGCGGGGCCCGGTTCGCCAGGTATTGTTCTCTAAACAACTGCGACAGCTGTTGGAAAGAGGTGATATGGCCGCTAGGAAGGCTGATAAACCAATCCATGGCCATTCCTGTCAAGGTACTCATGAAGAGCTTGCACCTTGCGGCGTCAGAACCGCCCACTAACACCATTTGTGTGTGGAACGCCGTGAGATGCGCCTCAGGGTCCTCCATCCCAGTGAAAATCGCCTTAGGCCCTGCGAAGGTGTTGGGGATCGACGCGTCCAGGATCTCCTGCGAGAAGAGAGTAGAGAACTCCCTTGGTGGAGTGAGATGCTCCACCTCTTCGTTCTCGCGCTGCACCTGATTGTCCCTCAGACTCCGACGCAACTCCTCATTCACACGATGGAGTTCGTCGTTTCTCACATGCGAGGCGTCAAGATCCGCCTGCATGCGCTCTTGCTCTATCTTTGAATCCGCCATATCATCCTGCAGCCCCCGCATTATCTCCAGGACCTGCTGCATGGACATCACTTCCCCCGTAGCGCGTGCGGTACCTCGTCTAGTGGTGGCCATTCTTCACTGTTTCCTCAAACGCGATCGTGACTTGATAGACTTCTCGAACTTGCAATGGGACCAATGTTTTATATCGGCCCCACGGTGGGCGCCAAATGTTCCGTCCGGTTGACTGAGACGTCTTCGCGCGCGACCTCAACTGTCAGCTAGGGACTCCTTCCCACTGGTAGCCTGTGGATTCCTGCAAAAAGAGGACAAAAGGGCGCCCTAGCGGTCGTTTGCACTCCGACGCTCAAGTCAGCCAGCAAGAAACACCAAAACTGTGCACCTCCGTCTCTGAGCGCCGCGTATGGCACTCTGAAGGTGGTAAAAAGAAACTGTGTCTTGTGTGTGTGTTTTCTCCCTCTGGCAAAGATCCTTCCCAGTCCCTTGTACGTAACCTCAAGGCTCGAGCAAGCAACTAGAGAGTTTCTGGTAAATTTGCCAAAAGTTCGACCCCCGTTCCCAACATTCTCCGCGGTATTTAAATTACCCAAGCATTTAAAGCGCCTAATTAAAGCGTCAAATTAGAAAACGTAGCGCATTTAAGACGTTGAAACGCTTGGGAGCCATTATAGTACCTGAACGCTTGAAACGGAAACTGTATTGAATGACTTTAATTACCTGGCACCTGACTAAAGGGTGTTTCTATTCTGACCTGGCTGTCGTACACGTGGAGGGCCTCACGACGCCATGACCCCCTCTAGAGGCATTTCTGCCCATCTGGGGACGTTTCTACGTGTGAGTCCTCCTGCCTGGGAGTGCTACTGCGCTAGAGGTGACTTTTTGGGTGCCAACTCATGCCCCCCAATCTTCTAGTCACTCACTTTGAGAGCGTATCTGCCTTCCTCTTGTACCCTGCACCTGGCTACCCTGGGCGTGACCTTCCTCTTGAGTCGTATCTGTCTCAAAGGCATCTCTGGGGCGGCAGGGGTACTTCAAGAGTCAGGCTGCCCTACACTGGTGTTGTTACTATGGCCTTGAAGCCACCTTTCTCTCCTCTTTATTACTGTTCCCTGGTTATCCAGGGTTTGGGGCCTTCCCACGGCGTCGCCCCCTCCATGGTCTTTCCTACCCATGGGTATCGGGGAGCAGCGCTGTGGTCACCTTGCCCTTGTGCCATTCCATCTTGGCAACACCCAGTTGGGCGGCGCCCTATCTCGGCGATGCCCTGCTAGGCGACGCCTTACCTTGGCGACGCTTTGCGTTGACTTTGACCTTTACGTTGACTTTGACCTTGACTTTGTCAACGGGACGGTACAGAACTGGAGGGCTCGGCAAATATTCCTTGAGCTTTACGAAGGCCTCCTCACACTCCTTTGTCCAAACAAATCTGTTGTTTCTCTTCAAACATTGGAAGTATGGGTGGCCCTTCTCTCCGCTTGCCGATACGAATCGGGACAGGGCGGCCATCCGCCCCGTGAGTTGTTGCACCTCCTTCACATTGGCGGGGCTCCTCATTGCCAAAATGGCGGCGCACTTCTCGGGGTTAGCCTCAATTCCCCTCTCTGACAGAAGAAACCCCAGAAATTTCCCTGCTTCTACACCAAAAACGCACTTTTCAGGATTCAGTTTTAGCTTGTACCTGGCTATTGTGGTGAACAACTCTTCCAAGTCTGCGACGTGCTTGTCTTTCTCCAGGGACGTCACGACCATGTCGTCGACGTATGCCTGCACATTCCTTCCGAGCATGGGCGCGAGCACCTTGTCCATCAGCCTTTGGTACGTGGCCCCTGCATTCTTCAACCCGAAGGGCATCACCCTGTAGCAATAACATGACCTTTCCGTCATGAAGGCGGTCTTCTTTTCCTTTTGCAGATTAGCCCGTCCTCGATGCTTTCATCCGCCTCTTCGTCAGATACTACCCTGGGGGCTTTCCTTTTGGCCTTCTTGAGAGGTAGTTTCTTGCGTTGGGGGGCTGGAAGAGCGGCAGCAGCGGGTGGACCAACTGGTGGGGATTGGCCCTGGACGGCGGCGATCTCCGCAACAGAGTTCGGGATCGTTTGAGAGCTCGCCGCAAGCTTATGGGACCTGGCTATGGCGCGTAGTTCAGCCATCCTATCTTGTCCCAGCATCGTATCTGCAAAGGGGGCCAACAGTTATCAACCAGCACAGAAAATCGACAGGTAATAATGCATGGAGGAGGTTGAAACCATATGCGAAATGAGAATAACAACATCAGAATAGAAACGAGAAAATGCAAAGTCAAGCTAAGGGAGCTTGAAGGATTAAGGACAGACCTATGTGAAAGTCCAATTGGCTTTCATAGAACTCGAAGGAGACGATGGAGGCAGTCGACAGGGTCACGTTGGAAGAAGCGACTTTCTTCCAGAAACTGCACAAGTCCTTGTCGAGCTCCCCCATTTTTTCTGGCTCCCTAGCCTTCCTAAAGCTTGACTCTTTCCTTCCCTTGTTCACCCAGTACAAGGGGAACCCGTCGAGAAGGGAAGGGTCTTGATCGCTGCAGCATACACGTACAAACTTCCCCTTCCAATCCTTATAGGATTGCTGGAAGATGGAGAGAATAGACCTCCCAGCGACCCCATTGAGGTTGACCCACAGACGATGGCCCGGGTTCTTCGCCTCGAACAAGTAGAGGAATACATCCACAGAGGCCGGGTGTCCCAAGTGTGCGCAGAGAATTTGGTAAGCTCGTACGAATGCCCAGTTGTTGGGATGGAGCTGGGCGGGGGCTATGTGGAGCTCGGTTAGGAGCTCCCTTTCAAAGCGTGTGAAGGGAAACCGAAGGTTGACCTTCTTGAACATGGTGGTGTAAATGAAGCAGAAGGGGGCGTCGTCGCTCCCCTGATCGTCGGTGCAGATGGGCTCACCGGGAGGACAAGGGCGCACGGATACTTTGTCATCGTGCTCTTTACTAAAAGAGAGGTGTTCCTCATCACCTTTCTTGAGGCGAAGGATGTCGCGATCGGAGTTGACGGATGAAGTCTCACCTAGCAAGGTCGTAGAGGCCCACGGGTATAGTCGTTTGTAATCTGGAAGAGGTTTCACCACCGCGCTGGTTTGTGGTGGGTTTGGTTGTGGTTGGCTAGGATGAGAGGACGTGGGTCTCGCGACTCGGTCGGAAGGGACGTTGGGACCCCTTGGGGGGTCACGGGAAGGTGGAGGAGGGTTTGGTGTGATTTTTTAGCGAGTCATCAAGGAAGCTGCAAGAAGACGAAAAGGGATAAGAATTCGTAAACAGAAAGACTCGACAGAGGAGGAGAAGAGGGAAGAACCAGAGGGACTCGCAGAGAAAAGTGCAGAAACCCTAAATGAAGAAAAGAGAAAACAAAGCAGAGAAAACATCCCACAACGTATGCTCCAGACAAGTAATGGATGATGCAAACCGATCAAAATGCAGCAAATATCAGTAGGAGTGATAAAAAAGTTACCTTTAGATGATTAGAAGAGTATTCAGAAAGATGGAGGTTGGGAGAATCGGAGCGTTCGAGAGTATGAAGAGAGGTAGAAGATAATGAAACAGTGAAATGGCGCGAAGTGTTTAAGAGTTTCGAACGTTGCGAGAAGCGCAAACGACAGTGAATAATGGTCGTTGATGAGTCCACGTGTCGAATGATCGAAGAAGTTGGTGAAATGTCAAGTCAGTGAACACTATTAGCGCCAACGCGCAAAGCCACGTAAGCCGCCGGATTTAAAACTCTTTAGTCTCCTCGCTGAACAAGTCGCAGCTCGAGACTAGGGGGCTTGTGTACCGACCAGGTCATCGGGTGTGATGACGTGTCTTGCACGTGACTATGTGGGGGGTGCTCAGTGGAACACGTGGGCAAGAGAAAGATGGATGGTTCAAAGGTTAGCGTAGTCGCCGGTTCATGGAACTGGCGTTCTGTAGTGAACATGGTCGGTTGTCGCCGGGTTTATCTGTCATCGACGTGTTTGGCAATAGGAGATCAGGTGGTCCGACACCGCTGCGAGGAGCACATCGCCGGATTTCCCAGTACACTCAATAGAAGCTACTGAAGGCTCGGAAGAGTAGGTTCAAGCGTATAATTTCAGTAAGGTGATTGTTGCGTCAGCATAGGGCGTGAAGGGCGTGTGGGTTGAAGGGAACATCTTGCCTATCAGCGACAGGATTCCCAGAGTGGACATTCGTTGAAGGCAAGGTTTCCTCAGCCAGAACATGCATGACGCGGCGATAAGGACAGTGCCATTAGCGACAAGCGATATCACAGAGATGGTGCACTTTGCTGCACCCGATACTCACCTTGTCAGGTGGTGTTCTAGAGCATGTCGCATGCTAGCTTACTCCTTGAGTAGAGGACTTAGCCGCGCGACTGGTTACTACACAGAAATAACGTTCAAGTTGCCCCAACCCAGATGACGACACGTGTAGGGTTGGATGTTACCAGTTACTCCAACCCAGGTGATGACACGTGTAGGGCTGGGAGCAATAGATAAATGACGCTCGAGTTATCCTGACTCAGATGATGACACGCGTAGGGCTGGGCGCTACCTGCTATCCCAGCCCAGATGGCGACACGTGCAGGGCTGGATGCGAGCCACGCGTCCAAAAGCATAACGGCCTGGAGAGAGAAGAAACCTAGCTATAAAGGTAAACTTAACAGAATTTGCAGAGGTACGTTTTCATTACGGCTCATTCTGCTAGGGTTGTGTGCCTTTAGTACGGTTCTACAGAGCATATTTTCTCTGAGTTTTGGGTGTTTTTGTCACCGACTTGAGCGTCGGAGCACCACCAACCGCAGAGGCGCCACTTTGTATTTTCAGGTTCTCAGAGAGATTTTATGTGGTGCGAACTTGAGAGCCACGTAGAGTCAAGCTGGTGAGGAGGTTCGTGACGAGGCAACACTCTTACGCTAGGTCAACCGGCAGGATCAATTCCATTTTCATGGATATGGATAAACTCTTCTCTAGACATCATGGTTTATCTTCAAGCATAGTGTTGGATAGAGCTCCAAATTTCGCAAACCATGATTTGAGGATTCTCTTAGGAAAACTTGCAACTAAGTTTTACACTTTAAATTCTTATCATCCTCAAAAGCATGGTCAAAATACATTTGAAAATCTAGCTCTTTCTACTATGCCTAGAATAATCATTGATCCTGCCGGCAACTCGAACGTGGACGAATCGCTTCGTAGCACTCTCTGCCCTGTCTACGCGACTGCTTCTTCTGCAGAATCACCTTCCGAACTTTCCCTCAGATGTCTTCAAATGTGACCTGCAAAACACACAGACGGCGCCTCTAGCGGCCGTTTGCACTCCGACGATCAAGTTAGTCCAACAGAACCACCAGAAACTGGAAACTAGTAATGTGTGTGTGAGAAAAACTTGCACTCTGTTTTTTCCTCTCCTTTCCACTCTCACCCCGATTCTTTCTTTTATCTCTCTCTCTCTGCTTCTGGGCATAACAGAATTCTGTTATGCTTTTCTGGCATGTGTCAGAACCCTGTTATGCTTTTCAGAGAAAGCGTACCTTCAGAATCAGCAATGGGGAGCGTGAGAGTCTGCGCATGTCTGCGCTTGGCTGCGCCTGTCTGTACCTTTAGTGGTACGGAGTGCTCTTTTGTCTGGACCGCACCCTCTCAGATGATGACACATGGAAGCCTGCAACTCACATCTAACCACACACGTGTCACTTACTGGAAGGGCTCTAGCGCTTCTCTTTGTGGGCCTAAGTTACGCCCTCGCGGAGTAACGTAGGATGTTTCTCTTATCTGGGCAGATCGCATACTCTTGGGAGAACGTCGGGTGTGGCTGGTCTAGGCACACTCACCAAACGTTGCTCTCTGCGTATACAGCTTACCCTTCACGATGCCATGCACGTAATGGGTTGAGGGAATCACCAACCACTGGCTGGTTTACTAGTTCCCTCAGGCCACTCTCGTGCATGATTCCCTGAGGTGTGCACATGCGAGATCCATGCGTAACGCTCTCGCTGGGAACCTCATTCCCAGTTTAACTGCGTGTAACACGAGACCCCGATGACAATACCCCGATGACTGATCAGTGTTTATCTGTTTCTCGCGTTCTGCCTTCAGGCGTTAGTCTGAGAACTGATCTGTTGGTGGCCACTTGGCTACTGACCACCGATCACCATCCCGGATGATCTGTCCCCCGACCTCTCTACCGCCTGATCTGTTGGTGGTCACTTGGTTACTGACCACAGATCACCTCTCTTGGCGATCGTCCCCCTGACTTCTCTGCCACCTGGTCCACGTGTCACCCTGCGAGTGGTCCACGTGGTTCTCTGATGCTGACGTCATCGACTACCGATGACCGATCGGATCACAAGCCCCCCAGTCTCGAGTCGAGAACTCGTTCTCAGCGAAGAGACTAAGTGGTCGTGCCTTCAGTCCACGTGGCAAGCGGGGCCGCCTCACGTGCCACCTCACGTGCTGCTTCTTTAACGTTTGGACTCCCTCTCTTAATCTCGCGACACGTGGCGCCATCAACGGCCAGCGTTGTGCGTCGCTAGCGCTTCTCTTATTCAAATTGGCACGCCCTTCCACTGTTCCTTCATCTTCTTCATTCGACTCCCAGACTCTCTGCGAACTTCTCTTTTGCGCACCCATCTTTCTTCAAATTCTCTGCTTCCCAATCTCTTGCGATCATTCAAAGGTATGGTTTTTCTTTTCCTTGGCCCCTTTTTGGTCATCTTTACCGATTGCATTTATCATTCTAGTTATCATGCATTCATCTTCCCCATTTCCCTCTCTCGAACCCGCGCTAGGGTTTTTTCAGGCTCTTACTCTGGCTTCTGCTTCTTCTTCTTCTTCTTTTCATTTGGGCATCTCCTTTTCCTTTCCCTTTTCTGTTTTCACTGAAACATTCATCATTCCTCCTTCTCCCATTTATTCTGACTTTTTCGTTTTTCCTCCATTTGCAGCTATCTCACGATGGCTCGCTTGAAACAAACTGCGCGCATCATTGCTTCTTCTTCTGGTGCACAGCCTTCCGCGAGTGCGCCAGCTCCACCACCGCCTGTGGCTACCTCCTACCACGACAATGCCAGGGTCTACCAATGGGCTCCCCTGGCATTGCTCGCCGAAACCTCCACTCTACTGCCTGAGGGCCATCTCGAGTCCCTGCTAAGTCGCAACCCCGATGAGCCTTCCTGCTCCATCGACAGGGAGAACGACTTCAACATTCAAATCCGCATCCCTCCTCGAGGGATGCCTATCTGCGTAGATGACAGGGCCACCAATGGGGTGCCCTTTGTCTTCATCTACTCCGCCATTTTCAAAAGACTAAAGCTGCGCCTCCCTTTCACTTTCTTCGAAAAGGAGCTGCTGATGGAGTTAAACGTCGCGCCCTGCCAACTCCATCCAAATGCCTGGGCCTTCATCCGGGCGTTTCAAATCCTCTGCAGTCATTTCGGGCACAACGCCTCCGTGGACGTGTTCCTTTACTTCTTCGAAGCGAAGAACCCTGGGGACAGGTCCTGGGTGAGCCTGAACGGGGTTGCTGGACGGGTGCTCCTGGGCCTGTACCAGCAACCCTTCAAAGATTGGAAGGGCAGATTCTACATGATATCTGCTACCCCTCAAAGTCCAAGCCTGCTTGAGGGGTACCCCCTCTACTGGGTTCCTGGAGTCGAGTTCAAGAAATCCAGGGACCTCGAAGCTATGGCCCCTATGAGCGCGAGTTGTGTGGGCTGCTCCTGGGGGCCAAGTACAACTCCGCCCGCCTCATCAAAGATGAATTTGATGTGGTGGCTCTGAAAAAATATATAGGTAGCTCTTCTTGCACCTCTTAGGATACTTGTCTCTTCTCATGCATGTTTTTATGTGCTTTTTGGTTCACTTGCATAACTTGGCCAACTAACCCCTCCCTTTCTCGTCTATGCAGACTCAATGACGGGGAAAGACAAGAGGCTGGCCCTGCTGGAGCTTGCCAAACGTAGGGGAGCCAAGGGCACTGGCTCCTCTTCTTCCACAACAGAGCCCATCGCAGCCCCTCCACTCTCGGTCGCGCCAGCTGAAGGCCCCGAGCCCGGGAAGAAAAGGAAGAGGCTGGTGAAGGCTTCCGCTTCAACCGCTGCTGCTACTGCTGCTTCAACTGAAGAGGAGAGCTCAGGCTCTCCTCTGGTGCACCGCCAAAGGAAAAGGTCAGCAGTTGAGGGGGCCTCATCTCTCCAGCCTGGAGAGATTGAGGTGGTGGAAGTAGAGGAAGGGTCTTCCCCTCCTCCCTGCGCTCAAACTGCCACAGAGCCCATCAACCTTCCTTCTCCAGGCCACCAGCTGCCTCCAACTACCCAACTGCTATCTTCCCCCCCAGCAGGCCAATCACCTGGTCCATCCGCTCATCCTGCTGGGGGCGCTTCTGCCCAGGCTGGGGGTGCACCACCACCACTGCTGCCAATCCCTAACACCGCTGCTGAATGTGGTGGGTCTGGCTCGCGCCCAAGCGCTTCTGGGGCCACCCACGAGAACTTCAGCAGGGTCATCACCCTGGTTCGACAGCTCATAAGCAACCGGGAGCTTGTCGAGTGGAGTGGTGATGAGGTGGATATGCACCTGGCCAAGCAGGTGGTGCTCTCTCTGGAGTTTTCCACCCAGCATCGCAAGCAACTAGCCCTGGAGAAGAGGGTGAAGGATCTTGAGCACGACAAGGAGTCACTGCGAAGCGACTTCGAAGCTGCCCAAGGATCTGTGGAGTTGATGCGGGGCATGGTGGAGAAAGCTAGGAGGGAGTACCTAGCGCAGGTCCAAGAGACCATCAAGACAGAGATCTTGATGGGGCAAGCTGTTAGCTCCTTGGACTGCACGGTGGTGGAGCTGCGGGCCGAGACCTCTTCCCTACGCCAACTGAATTCTCAAATAGTGGGGGAGCTCGAGTCCACCAAAGAAGCAGCTGCAGCTGGAGAGAAGAGACTCGAGGAGGTGGTGGGCAAACTGTCCGAAGCTGCCTCCTCCCTTGCTGCCATTACCACCGAGAGGGATGCTGCGGAGGCCTCAAAGCAGAAACTGGAGGCGGAGAATGCTGATTTGATGAATGTGGGTGCTGATGCCCTTACCGATGGATTCGAGCTAGCACTCGAGCAAATCAGATGCGTTCTCCCGGACCTGGACCTCTCGCAGTTCAGCATCTATCATGAAGTGGTAGATGGGAAGCTCATCCCTCCTGCCCCTTAATCTTTTTTCTTCTCTGTAAATTTAACTTCTGCACCATTTTCTTATTACTCTGAAATTTGTATAAGACTTGACCGTGAATACAAACTCTCAATTCTTCCTTTGTTGCATAAATTTCTTCCCTTGTATTTTCTTCGAACTTCACTTATCTTTATGTGCGCGACTAACTGTTAGCGAGCTTAGGTTCAGCGCGATCTTGGGCTTTACCTTTCCTTTCGCACACGACTAAGTGTTAACCAGCTTAGGCTTAGCGCGATCTTGAGCTTCGTCTTTCACTTTGCGCACGACTAAGTGTTAACCAGCTTAGGCTCAGCGCGATCTGCTTCTCTTACTCTTTGCGCACGACTAAGTGTTAACCAGCTTAGGCTTAGCGCGATCTGCTTCTCTTACTCTTTTGCTTCTACTTGATCACGACTGGCTATTCCCTCAGCTTGGTGTTTAACAGTCCTCGTGCGCTGCTTTGCACTACTAGCCAATTACTGACGACTCATCAGTGATCGCTCTTTAGTCTTTACTTAGCTTTTTCTGTCGCTCTAGCGCTAAGTGCATAAAGGACTTTGACATCGATCGCTCAAGGTGATGCCTCGTCTTGGGGAAAGAAAAGTGTTTCTCGTTAACCCCTCTTACTTTCCCCAAGGTCATCACCCTTTGGCGGATTGAGTCGCTCATTCCCTGTCTCACTCCTGGGGTGAGAAGGGTTTCGGACTAAGAGTCTTACTGGGCCAATATTGGTGTATGCCAAGTGGGTAAGGACGTTTTGTCAAAACCTTTCCTTTCCCCCCCTTGGTCTTACTAGCACCCCTGGCTTTTCAAACCTTTAACTGCTTGCACTCACACCTGGGGTGAGGAAGACTTAGATCGGTGCCAGTACTTGCGCCTAGGGCAAGTAAGGCCTAACCAATCACCTGCACTTGCACCTGGGGCAAGGAGGATTTTAACTTAAATACTTGAGCACACTTGATATGCTGGAAATTTTCTTTAATTGGGTGGCCTCGTTAAAAACCCTCCTTAGGGAAAAGAGTGCCCCCTTGTCTGTTCAACTGTTTCCACCACATACAAACATGTGTCTTTTAGCGCGAGAACGCCTATTACTGTACAACTTTAACTGAAATAAAATTTGAAATGGGTGGCGTTCCATGTTCTGGGGATTGCTCCTCCTTCCAAAGTCTCTAGGCGATAGGCTCCGTTCTCTAATGTCTCCACCACTCTGTACGGGCCTGTCCACTTTGGGGATAACTTGTTCTGCATGTCATTCTGATGCGCCTTTCTCATCACCAGATCACCTTCCTGGAAACGCCTGGGCCTCACTTTAGAGTTGTGCCTCCGCTCCACTCTTCTCTTCACAGCTTCAGCACTGACTCTGGCCTCTTCCCGCACTTCGTCTAGCAGATCCAGATTCACCTTACGCTCTTCATTGGACTCTTCAGCAACGAAGTTCAAGAATCTGGGGGAGCTCTCCTGTATTTCCACAGGAATCATGGCGTCTGTCCCATAGACAAGGCTGAAGGGTGTCTCATGGGTGCTGGACTGTGGGGTGGTGTGATAAGACCATACAATTCTGGGGACCTCCTCTGCCCAGCCTCCTTTGGCCTTGTCTAGTCTTCGCTTCAGCCCCCTGAGCAGCACCCGATTTGCTGACTCCACCTGCCCATTTGTTTGTGGGTGCTCCACTGAAGCGAAAACCTGTTGTATCTTTAACTCTTCACACATCTTTCTCAGCTGATGACTGGTGAACTGGGTGCCATTGTCGGAAACCAGCCTCTTGGGTATTCCGAAGCGGCAGACAATGTTCTTCCAGACGAAGTGTTCGACTTTCTGTGCGGTGATGTGTGCAACTGGCTCTGCCTCCACCCACTTGGTGAAATATTCAATGGCCACAATGAGGAACTTCATCTGCCTTGTCGCCAGGGGAAAGGGTCCTAGGATGTCAATCCCCCGTGTATGGAATGGCCACGGGCTATGGATGGACCTCAACTCCTCAGGGGGTGCCTTGTGCCAATCTGCATGCAGTTGACATTGTTTGCATCGCTGAGCAAACCTTATGCAATCTTCCTTCAGTTTTGGCCAGTAGTACCCCGCGCGGAGTACTCTACTTGCCAAGGCGCGACCACCTACGTGGCTTCCGCACACCCCCTCATGCAGCTCATTCATGAGTCTGGTGCATTGCTCGCCGTGCACACAGATCTGCACAGGGTGAGAAAATCCAAATCTAAAGAGGTTTCCATCTATAAGAGTGAACTTACTTGAACTCCTCTTTATCCTTTTTGCCTCTGTCAGATCGAGCGGGAGTACACCATCTTCTAAGTATAGCTGGTATGGCGTCATCCAGGTGTGGGGTTCCTTCTCCGCATGGACCTCCATCGACTCACCGGTCTTTGAGGGTCGCGATCTCACCCTCGGTGCTCTTAGCGTCTCTTGAGTCAACGACCGATGACCGATCGTTAGACGCTCCATTGACTTGTATACATGAAGCACCTGGTTGTCTGATACGACGCGCGCGGCACCTTCAGGGTCTCCTAAATGACAGTCCTCTGCTTCCCCCCCTTGCCTGAGCTGGCCAGCTTGGCAAGCAGGTCTGCTCGGGCGTTTTGCTCTCTTGGCACATGTACTAACTCAAACTCGGTGAAGGACGTCTTCAGGAGCTGCACATACTCCAGGTAGGCTGCCATCTGGGGATCTTTTGCTTGGAACTCCCCCGTAACCTGCCCAGTGACCAGTAACGAATCGCTCTTGGCCAGCAGATTTCTTGCTCCCATTTCTCTTGCTAGCAACATTCCTGCGATCAGGGCCTCATACTCCGCCTGATTGTTGCTAGCTTTGAAGGCAAAACGGAGGGACTGCTCGATCAGTACCCCGTTTGGTCCTTCCAGGATGACTCCAGCGCCGCTTCCCTGCTGATTAGAGGAGCCATCCACCGATAACACCCATCTGAAATCTAGCCCTTCTGCAGGTATCGCGATTGATGATAGGTCGACTACAAAGTCCGCGAACACCTGCCCCTTGATCGGTCCTCGGGGCTCGTACTGAATATCAAATTCTGACAATTCTACTGCCCATTTGACCATCCTTCCTGCCACATCAGGTTTCTTCAATACATTCTGGATAGGCAGATCAGTCATCACCACCACTGTGAAGCTGTGGAAATAATGCCTGAGTCTTCTGGCTGAGAATACCACCGCCAGAGCAGCCTTCTCGAGGGCCTGGTACCTTGTTTCAGGGCCTTGCAGCACCTTACTCACGAAGTAAACAGACCTCTGGGCCTGGTCCTGCTCTTGCACCAGGACTGAACTGACTGCCCTCTCCGTAACAGCAAAGTATAGACGAAGAGGGATGCCTACCTGGGGCTTTCGCAAGACTGGTGGGCTTGCCAGATACCCCTTCAACTTAATGAAGGCCTCCTCGCACTCCTGCGTCCAGAGAAATCTGCTGTTGCGCTTGAGACACTGGAAGTATGGGTGACCTTTCTCCCCTCCAGCGGACATAAACCGGGACAAGGCGGCCAAGCGACCGGTGAGCTGCTGCACTTCCTTTACCGTCGTTGGGCTCCTCATTGCCACGATTGCTGCGCACTTCTCCGGGTTAGCTTCGATTCCCCGCTCTGTTAAGAGGAAACCCAAGAACTTCCCAGCCTCCACACCGAATATGCATTTCTCAGGGTTGAGCTTTAGCCTGTACTTGGCAATGGTGGTGAATAGCTCTTCCAGATCAGCTGCATGATGCTTCTTCTCTTGGGACGTAACCACCATGTCATCTACATAGGCGTGTACGTTCCTTCCCAGCATGGGCGAGAGCACCCTATCCATGAGCCTCTGGTAGGTAGCCCCTGCATTCTTTAACCCGAATGGCATAACCTTGTAGCAATAGCAAGACCGTTCCGTCATAAACGCAGTCTTGCATTCATCCATGGGGTGCATCCTGATCTGGTTGTATCCCGAGAAAGCGTCCAAGAAGCTGAGCAGCTTTCCCCCCGATGCGCTATCGACTAGAGCATCTATACTGGGTAAGGGGTAAGAATCCTTGGGGCACGCCTTGTTGAGGTCAGTGAAGTCCACGCACATTCTCCACTTGCCGCTTGCCTTCTGCACCAGTACCACATTCGCTAGCCACTCGGGGTACTGGATTTCTCTGATATGCCCTGCGACAAGGAGCTTCTGCGCTTCGTCGTGGATCACCTTCCTCTTCTCCTCGTTGAATTTCCTTCTCCTCTGTCGCACCGGTCGAACCATGGGGTCCATCGACAGACGATGGCAGAGGAAATCGGGGTCGATTCCTGGCATGTCGGATGCTGACCATGCAAAGGCATTCATGTGCTTCTCAATCACACCCATGATCAGCCTTCGCTCTTCTTCAATGAGGGATCCCCCCAACTTGAATTTTCTTCCCCCGATGTCCACTTCGACCCATCCTTCAGCTGGGTGGGGCCTTCTCTCACTGGCAATGACCGCTCTCGCGATCCCTGACTCGCGAGGAGTGATCGTGCCTTCCTCTTCTTCTTCAACTTGGGCTACCTGGGAGCCCCCCACCGCAGCGTTCTCCATCCTCTGAGCGCCTTGTGTCTCCCTGACCGCCAATCGCTCTTCGCGCACGCCTGGTGGTGGTTTTGTGGTGACGTGGCACACACTTCTCTTTTGCTTCAAGCTGTTCTCATAACAGCGTCTTGCCTCAGCCTGATCCGACTTGATGGTTATCACGGTCCCTTCCATCGACGGCAGCTTCAACTTCATATGCCTTGTCGATGGTATTGCGCCCAGTCTATTGAGCGTTGGCCTCCCCAACAGGACATTGTACGCAGAAGGGGCGTTCACCACCAGGTACTTTATCTTTTCAGTGCGGGCTGTCGTTCCGTCAGTGAACGTTGTCCTCAGTTCGATGTATCCCCGCACTTCTACCTGATCGCCTGCAAAATCGTAGAGACAACCAGTATACGGTCTTAACTGATCAGGGGACAACTGTAGCTTGTTGAATGTTGGCCAGAACATGACATCCGCCGAGCTTCCTTGATCTACGAGTACTCTATGCACCCGTCTTCCTGCCGTGATGAGAGAAATGACCACAGGGTCGTTGTCGTGCGGGACAACGTCCCGTAGGTCAGCTTTCCTGAAGATAATGTCCACCTCAGGGTAATGACTCTCATTCACTGCATCTACCGCCATCACCGATCGAGTGTATCTCCTTCTTTGTGAAGCTGTGCATCCCCCACCAGAGAAGCCTCCAGCGATCGTCTGCACTTCCCCATGCACAGGGACTTCATGTTGTTGCTCTCCAGTTTGGGATCCTGACGCGCGATCACCCTGCGGCTCACGCAGGTAATCTGCTAGAAAACCAGACTTCACCAACTCTGCCAGTTGGTGTCCCAGCGCCAAACAGGAATGAAGTGTATGGCCAAAGGCCTGGTGAAACTCACACCATTCATTCTTCTTCCTTCCAAGTACCTTATCTGTCTTCTCTGGTACTCGTAGTCTTGCCGCTACGGCAGGAAGGGCGATGAGATCCGCCAATCCCACCATGAAGTTGTATCTCGGGGGTGCGTTATTCCCCTTGCACGCCCCTTGCTCTGGTGTTTGCCTGGTGCATAGGGACGAGGTTTTTCCTGCACCTTCTTCCCCTCCTTGGCCTCATGCACCTTGGCTTGCTGTGGCTTTCCTTGCCCTCCACGCGGCCTGGGTGGTGCAGCACTTCCCCTCTTCTCAGAAACCTCTGTTTCTGCCACTATGTGCGCCACCGCACGTCGTCGAATCTCTGCAAAGGTGCTGGGATGGCTCCTGATGAGAGACTCGCTGAAAGGGCCAGGCAGCACACCCTTCTTAAACGCGTGCACCAGCATATCTTCATCTTTGCTGGGCAGTCTAACCACCTGTGCTCCAAAGCGGTTGAGGTAGTCTTTCAGCGACTCACCTTGGTACTGGCGCACGTCGAACAGATCGTAGGACACCACTGCAGGTGCCTTGTTGACGATGTATTGCTCAGTGAAGAGCTTCGAGAACTGAGAGAAAGACGTGATGTGTCCTTCTGGTAGGCTTACGAACCATTCCTTGGCGATTCCGCTGAGCGTACTCATAAACATTTTGCAGTAGACAGCGTCTGAACCCCCAGACAGCATCATCTGGGTGTGGAACGCCGTCAGATGCGCTTCCGGGTCTTCTACCCCCTTGAACAATGCTTTGACCCCCACCAGGTTGGGAGGCACCATGGTTCCCATGATCTCAGGGGAGAATGGCATGGGAAATGCCCTTGGAGGTGAGGGCTGCCTAGACATCCTTTCGTCAACAACGTGCTCCCTCTGCGCCTGCAGCGTCCTTCTCAACTCTTCGTTGACACGATTCAGCTCATCGTTCCTGCTTTGCGACGCAGCCAACTCCGTCTGCATCCTTTCTTGTTCAACTTTCGACGCTGCAGCGTTATCCTGCAGCGTGCGCACCATTTCCAGGACCTGCGCCATTGTCTCAGCTCCTTCGTCAGCGGATGGCGCAGGTGATGGTTGTCTGTTTCTAGGCATCCTTCTCTATCAAAGAAACTGATTTAACTCTGGTAAGCTTTAAAACTGTGGTATATATGGGACAACGATTCACTCGGGCCCCACGGTGGGCGCCAAATGATCCTGCCGGCAACTCGAACGTGGACGAATCGCTTCGTAGCACTCTCTGCCCTGTCTACGCGACTGCGTCTTCTGCAGAATCACCCTCCGAACTTTCTCTCAGATGTCTTCAAATGTGACCTGCAAAACACACAGACGGCGCCTCTAGCGGCCGTTTGCACTCCGACGATCAAGTTAGTCCAACAGAACCACCAGAAACTGGAAACTAGTAATGTGTGTGTGAGAAAAACTTGCACTCTGTTTTTTCCTCTCCTTTCCACTCTCACCCCGATTCTTTCTTTTATCTCTCTCTCTCTGCTTCTGGGCATAACAAAATTCTGTTATGCTTTTCTGGCATGTGTCAGAACCCTGTTATGCTTTTCAGAGAAAGCGTACCTTCAGAATCAGCAATGGGGAGCGTGAGAGTCTGCGCATGTCTGCGCTTGGCTGCGCCTGTCTGTACCTTTAGTGGTACGGAGTGCTCTTTTGTCTGGACCGCACCCTCTCAGATGATGACACGTGGAAGCCTGCAACTCACATCTAACCACACACGTGTCACTTACTGGAAGGGCTCTAGCGCTTCTCTTTGTGGGCCTAAGTTACGCCCTCGCGGAGTAACGTAGGATGTTTCTCTTATCTGGGCAGATCGCATACTCTTGGGAGAACGTCGGGTGTGGCTGGTCTAGGCACACTCACCAAACGTTGCTCTCTGCGTATACAACTTACCCTTCACGATGCCATGCACGTAATGGGTTGAGGGAATCACCAACCACTGGCTGGTTTACTAGTTCCCTCAGGCCACTCTCGTGCATGATTCCCTGAGGTGTGCACATGCGAGATCCATGCGTAACGCTCTCGCTGGGAACCTCATTCCCAGTTTAACTGCGTGTAACACGAGACCCCGATGACAATACCCCGATGACTGATCAGTGTTTATCTGTTTCTCGCGTTCTGCCTTCAGGCGTTAGTCTGAGAACTGATCTGTTGGTGGCCACTTGGCTACTGACCACCGATCACCATCCCGGATGATCTGTCCCCCGACCTCTCTACCGCCTGATCTGTTGGTGGTCACTTGGTTACTGACCACCGATCACCTCTCTTGGCGATCGTCCCCCTGACCTCTCTGCCACCTGGTCCACGTGTCACCCTGCGAGTGGTCCACGTGGTTCTCTGATGCTGACGTCATCGACTACCGATGACCGATCGGATCAATCATAAAGGACAAACACAACTCTATAGATGAGCATACATACCATAGCGTAGTTCACAAAACTACCAATATTTTCCCATTTGAAGTTGTATATGGACTTAATCCTCTTTCTCTTTTAGATTTATTACCCCTTCCTAATCCACATACCTTTGTGCATAAGGAAGGAGTTACAAAAGATGATTTTGTTAAGAAAATGCATGAGAGGATTCAAGAACAAATGCAACAACAAATAGAGAAATATTATGAGAAGTTGACAAAAACAATAGAAAAACAAAAGGAATGGCAACTTCCTAAAATTAATGTTTACACAACTGCTCAAACTAACACATTTGATTTGTTTGATGACTCACAGAGATGGACATTTGATCCTGGAGGACGAGCCTAGTTTTCAAAATAGGAATAAGGTTGTTGTTCGAGATCAAACTTGTAGATCTGAGGACAGATCCTCTCAAGAAGGAGGGGATGATGGAAACCATCCAGCCACAAACATCCACATAATGATGATGAAGAAGAAGCATTAGATTTGAGGACAAATCCTTTTCAAGAGGGAGGGGATGATGGAAGAGGCCCAAGCCCATGATAGAAAAAGCCCAAGCCCAAGCCCAAATACATGTTCAAGCTTCAACTCAAGCCCAACAAATAGAAGATATGGGCAAACTAAGCATCATTGGAGGCCTTTCTTTTGTAATTACTTTTGATTATTTTTATTAGAACATAAAAGGAGGTGTAGATATTGATCCTGCCTGTTGACCGGAACGCTGGATAATGCCTCGTCAAAGGATCGACGTGCGCACCGCTTCTCACCTCCGTTCCTTCCCGGGATCTACTTCAAGAACCTGCAAAGAAACAACACGGCGCCGCTGCGGCCGATCGCACTCCGACGCTCAAGTCAGTGACGGTATCACCAAATACTAAGAACGAGAACCGTGCAAATCCTCTCTCACAATCAGCTCTATCACTCGCAAGGGTAAAGTGTATGAACTGAACGTGCGTACCTCAGAAAGTTTGTTAAGAGCTCTTATATACCCGGTGGCTTTCTCTCTCCTGGCAGTTACAGACTTGGACACGTGGCTCGTATCCAACTGTACACGTGCCATCATCTGGAGGCTCCCTGACTTGGCGCTGCTTCTACTCTCATTTTGGCTAAGTTATTTATGCATGGTACTGCCCAGTGCATAGCTAACTTAGGAGTGCGATCTCTACTGGAACTGGCGAGTTAGGGCCTTCATACACCTTCCCTGTGGTCTCGCCGGCCGCCTTCATAATCTGCTTCTCCTTCATCTTCGGCGATGTGCTTGTTCTGGCGATCTCCGACTGCTTGGTCGCCTGAGTCTACATCTAGCGACTTCATCTTCAACCTGGCGATCGCCTATTCTGGTAAACTGGAAATCGGAACACGCCAACTTAACAACTGGCGACTACACGTGCCTCCCGACTTCCTTCCTATCTGCCAACTTGGCGCCTTGTCAACACGCCTACACTGTAGCAGGATGCCACGTCATCACACCCGACCACCAGGGCGGTACACAAGCCCCCCAGTCTTAAGCGAAGACTTGTCTAGCGAAAAGACTGAAAGAGCCTTCATTAACACCGATCTACGTGGCACTGACGCAGAATTCCAAGCGATCGTACTTTCTGCTGCTCTGACGCTCCACCAACCCCTTCACTCATCGTTCGACACGTGGCTTCATCAACGGCTCTCTTCATCTGCTGTTAGCGCTTCCTAAAATCATTTCGAAAACCCTTAAACCCATTACGCTCCACTGTTCCATCACTTTTCTTCGTGCTTGCAAACGCTCTCACTTCCTTCTGCGAAAGCTCTCGACGTTCTTCAACGCTCTTGATCCTGCCTGTTGACCGGAGCGCTGGAGAATGCCTCGTCAAAGGATCGACGTGCGCACCGCTTCTCACCTCCGTTCCTCCTCGAGGTCTATCTCAAGAACCTGCAAAGAAACGATACGGCGCCGCTGCGGCCGATCGCACTCCGACGCTCAAGTCAGTGACGGTATCACCAAATACTAAGAACGAGAACCGTGCAAATCCTCTCTCACTCGCAAGCGTAAAGTGTAAGAACTGAACGTGCGTACCTCAGAAAGTCTGTTAAGAGCTCTTATATACCTGGTGGTTTTCTCTCTCCTGGCAGTTACAGACTTGGACACGTGGCTCGTATCCAACTGTACACGTGCCATCATCTGGAGGCTCCCTGACTTGGCGCTGCTTCTACTCTTATTTTGGCTAAGTTACTTATGCATGGTACTGCCCAGTGCATAGCTAACTTAGGAGTGCGATCTCTACTGAAACTGGCGAGTTAGGGCCTTCATACACCTTCCCTGTGGTCTCGCCGGCCGCCTTCATAATCTACTTCTCCTTCGTCTTTGGCGATGTGCTTATTCTGGCGATCTTCGACTGCTTGGTCGCCTGAGTCTACATCTGGCGACTTCATCTTCAACCTGGCGATCGCCTATTCTGGTGAACTGGAAATCGGAACACGCCAACTTAACAATCGGCGACCACACGTGCCTCCCGACTTCCTTCCTATCCGCCAACCTGGTGCCTTGTCAACATGCCTACACTGTAGCAGGATGCCACGTCATCACACCCGTCCACCAGGGCGGTACAGCTCTAGATCACCATCTCCC